>NC_133519.1:5000-292500 GCF_049354715.1 Callithrix jacchus
AAACACTTCACAGTGCTTACACAATGGAAACTGCACACTTCACAATGGTTACCACACAATGCTAACTGTACACTTCGCAATGGTTACACAGAATGGGAACTGTACACTTGACAGCAGTTACCACACAATGGTAGCTGTACACTTCACAACTGTTATACACAATAATAACTGTACATTTTACAATGGTTACCACACAATGGTAACTGTACACTTAACAGCGGTTACCACACAATGCTAACTTTACACTTCGCAATCGTTACCACAGAATGGTAACTGTACACGTCGCAGTGGTTACCAGACAATGGAAAGTTTACACTTCACAGTGGTTACCATACAATGGGAAATGTACACTTCACAATGGTTGCCACAGAATAACAACTGTACACTTCACAATAATTACCACAGAATGGGAACTGAACACATCACAATGATTACACACAATGGTAACTGTACACTTCACAGAGGTTACTAGACAATGGTGACTGTACACTTCACAAGAATTACCACCCAGTGAAAACTGTACACTTCACCACGGTTCCCACACAATGAAAAAGGTACACTTAACAACGGTTCCTACACAATGGGAACTGTACATTTCACAATGGTTACAAACAATGGGAACTGTACACTTCACAGAGGTTACTAGACAATGGTGACTGTACACTTCACAAGAATTACCACCCAGTGAAAACTGTACACTTCACCACGGTTCCCACACAATGAAAAAGGTACACTTAACAACGGTTCCTACACAATGGGAACTGTACATTTCACAATGGTTACAAACAATGGGAACTGTACACTTCACAATTTTTGCCACACAGTGGAAACTGTACACTTTCCAATGGTTTCACAAAATGAGAACTGTACACTTCACAATCGTTACCACAAAATGGAAACTCTACACTTCACAATTGTTACCACACAATGCAAACTGTACAATTGTCAATGGTTTAAAAAAATAAGAACTGTACACTTCACAATGGTTACCACAAAATGGGAACTGTACACTTCACATTGGTTACCAAACAATGGGAACTAAAGTCTTCAAAATGGTTACACACAATGGTAATTATATATTTCCCAATAATTAAACACAATGCTAACTGTACACTTCAAAATTGTTGCCACACAATTGGAACTGTAGACTTCACAATGGTTAGGACACAATGGTAACTCTACGCTTCACAATGGTTACCACACAATGGTACGTGTGCACTGCGCAATGCTTACCAAACAATAAAAACTGTACACTTAACAATGATTACCAAACAATGGAAACTGTACACTTCGCACTGGTTGCCACACAATGGAACTGTACACTTCACAGCAGTTACCAAAAAATGGGAACTGTACACTTCACAATGGTTACACACAATGGAAACTGTACACTTCACAATGGTTACCACACAATGGGATCTGTACACGTCACAATGGTTACCACACAATGAGAACTGCACACGTCACAATGGTTACCACACAATGAGAAATGTACACTTCACAATGGTTACACACAATGATAAATGCACATTTTACAATAGTTACCACACAATGGAACCTGTACACTTCACAATGGTTACCACACAATGGAAACTGTACATTTCACAATGGTTACCCAAAATGGTAACTGTACATTTCACAGCGGTTACCACACAATTTGAACTGTACACTTCACAATGATTACCACACAATGGGAACTGTACATTTCACAATGGTTACACACAATGGGAACTATACACTTCACAGCAATTTCCACACAAAGGGAACTGTACACTTCCCAATGGTTACCACACAATGGAAACTGTACACTTGCCAATTGTTCCCACACAATGGGAACTTCACACTTCAAAATGGCTACCAAACAATGGAAACTGTACCCTTCACTATGGTTTCCAAACAATGGGAACTTTACACTTCGCAATGGTTCCCACACAATGAGAACTGTACACTTCACAATGGTTAGACACAATGGTAACTCTACACTTCACAGCAGTTACCACACAATGAGAACTTAACACTTCACAATGGTTACCACACAATGAAAACTGTACACTTCACAATGGTTCTTACAAAATGGGAACTGTGCACTTCACAATGGTTACACACAATGATAATTGCACACTTCACAATAGTTACCACACAATCGGAACTGTACACTTCACAATGGTTCCCAAACAATGGGAACTGGACACTTCACAAAGGTTACCACACAATGGGAACTGGACACTTCACAATGGTTTCCAAAACATGGTAACTCTACACTTCACAATGGTTACCACACGATGGAAACTGTACAGTTCACAATGGTCACCAGATGATGGTACCTGTACACTTCACAATGGTTACTACAGAATGGAAACTTTACACTTGACAATGGTTACCACATAATGGTAACTGTACACTTCACAATGGTTACTACACAATAAGAACAGTACAATTTTTAATGATTAAACCCAATAAGAACTGTACACTTTACAATGGTTACAACACAATGGTTACTGTACACTTCACAGCAGTTACCACACAATTGAAACTGTACACTTCACAATGGTTACCACAAAATTGAAACTGTACACTTCACAATGGGTTCCACACAATGGTAACTCTACACTTCACAGTGGTTACACGCAGTGGGAACTGTACGCTTCACAGCGGTTACCACACAATCGGAACTGTATGCTACACCATGGATATCACACAATGGTAACTATACACTTCACAATGGTTACACACTATGGGAACTGAACAGTTCACAATGGTTCACATACAATGGAAACTGTAAACTTCACAGCCATTACCATGCATTGGTAACTGTACACATCACAGTTGTTACACACAAGGGGAACGGTACACTTCAGAATGGTTACAACCCAATGGAAAGTGTACACTTCACAATGGATAAACACAATGGGAACTGTACACTTCACAATGGTTAGACACAATGGTAACTCTACACTTCACAGCGGTCACCACACAATGGTAACTGTACACTTCACAGCGGTTACCACATAGTCGAAACTGTTCAGTTCACAATGGTTACACACAATAATAACTGTACACTTCACAATGGTTACACACAATTGGAACTGTACAATTCAAAATGTTTACCAAACAATGGAAACTGTACACGTTACAATGGTTACCACAAAATGAAAACTGTACACTTCACTATGGTTACCACCCAGTGGCAACTGTACACTTCACAGTGGTTACCACACAGTGGTAAATATATACTTAAATTGTTACGAAACAATGGGAACTGTACACTTCACAATGGTTACCACACAATGGGAAACATACACTTCACAATGATTACCACAAAATAAAAACTTTACACTTCACAATTGTAACCAAACAATGGAAACTGTACACTTCACAATGCTTACACACAATGGGAACTGTACACTTCACAATGGTTACACACAATGGTAACTGTGCACTTCACAATGGTTACCACACAATGGAAACTGTACACTTCACAGCGGTTACCACTCAATGGTAACTGAACACTTCTCAATGGTTACCGCAAAATTGTAACTATACACTTCGCAGTGCTTATCACAGAATGGGAACTGTACATTTCAAAATGATTACACACAATTTGAACTTTACATTTCACAATGGTTCCCACACAATGGGAACTGTACACTTCACAGCAGTTACCACACAATGAGAACTGTACACTTCACAATGGTTACCACACAATCTTACCTGTACAGTAATCAATAATTTCACACAATAAGAAATGTGCTCTTCACAATACTTACCACAAAATGGAAACTGTACATTTCACAGTTGTTACAACACAATAATATCTGTACACCTCACAATGGTTACACACAATGGAAACTGTACACTTCACAATGGTTACACACAATGGGAACTGTACACTTTACAGCTGTTACCACACAATGGGAACAGTACCCTTGGCAGTGGTTACCACACAATGGGAACTGTACATTTCGCAGCGGTTATCACAAAATGGGAACTGTACACTTCACAATGGTAACCACACAATGGGAACTGTACCTTCACAATGGTTAAGACATAATGGTAACTGTACACTTAGCAATGGTTACACACAATGGTAACTATATATTTCGTAATTGTTACACACAATGGTAATTGTACACTTCACAGTGGGTACCACACAATGGTAATTGCACACTTTACAATAATTACCACACAATGGGAACTGTACACTTCACAATAATTACCACACGATGGTAACTGTACACTTCACAATTGTTACTACACAATGGGAATTTTACACTTGACACTGGTTACCACAAAATGGTAACTGTACACTTCACAATGGTTACCACACAATAAGAAATGTAAACTTTACAATAGCTACCACAAAATGGAAACTGTACCCTTCACAATGGTTACCACACAATGGAAACTGTACACTTCAAAATGCTTACACACAATGGGAACTGTACCCTTCACAGCGGTTACCACACAATGGTAACTGTACACTTCACAATGGTTTCGACAAAATGAAACTGTACACTTCACAATGGTCACACACAATAAGATCTGTACACTAAACAATGGTTACCACACAATGGGAACTGTACCCTTCACAATGGTTACCACAAAACAGAAACTGCACACTTCAAAATGGGTCCCACACACTTGGAACTGTACACTTCTCAATGGATACACACAATTTTTACCCTACACTTCACAGTGGTTACCAAACAATGGTAACTCTTCACTTCACAATTGTTAACACACAATGGAAACTGTGCACTTCACAATGGGTACACACAATAGAAACTATACACTTCACAATGTTTACCACAAAATGGTAACTGTACACTTCACAGCGGTTACCACACAATGATAACTGTACACTTCACAATGATTACCACACAATGGGATCTGTATACTTCACATTGCTTACCACACAATGGGAACTGTACACTTCACAATGGTTACCACACAATGGGAACTGAGCACTTCACAAGGTTTACCACACAATGGGAACTGTACACTTCGCAATGGTTACCACAGAATGGGAACTGTGCACTTCGCAATGGTTTTCACACCACGGAAACTCTACACTTCACAGGGGTTACCACACAGTTGTAACTGTAGACTTCACAGCGGTTACCACACAATGGGAACTGTACATTTAAATATAGTTGAACACAATGGAAACTGGACACGTCTCAATGGTAACCACACAATGAAATCTGTACACATCACAAACGTTACACACAATGGGAACTGTACACTTCACAATTGTTACCACACAATCGGAACTGTGCACTTTACAATGGTTCCCAAACAATGGTAACTGTACACTTTAAAATGGTTACCACTCAATGGGAACTGTACACTTAACAATTGTTATGACACACTGGTAACTGTACACTTCACAATGGTTACCACACAATGGGAACTGTAATCTTTCCCATGGTTACCCACAATGGGAACTGTACACTTCACATGGTTACTGCACAATGGTAACTGTACACTTCAAAATGCTAACCACACAATTTTAATTGTACACTTCACAGCGGTAACCACACAATGGTAACTGTACACATCATAATGATTACAACACAATGGAAACTGCACACTTCACAATGGTTACACACAGTGATAACTGTACACTTCACAGTGGTTACCACACAAAATTGTAACTCGACATTTTTCAATGGTTAAACACAATAAGAACAGTACACTTTACAATGGTTACCACACAGAGGTAACCGTACAATTCACAGCGGTTACCACACAATGAGAACTGTACACTTCCCAATAATTACACACAATGGGAACTGTACACTTCACAATGGTTACCACACAATGTTAACTGTACACTTCACAATGGTAACCACACAACGGTAACTGTACACTTCACAATGGTTACCACAGAATAAGAACTTTAGACGTAACACTGGTTACCACACAATAGGAACGGTACCCTTTACAATGGGTACCACACAATTGGAACTGTACACTTCACCATGGTTACACACAATGGAAACTGTACACTTAACAGTGGTTACCACACAATGGTAATCGTACACTTCACAATTGTTTTCACACAATGAGAACTGTACACTTCACGGTAGTTACACACAATAGTAATTGTACACTTCACAGTGGTTACCGCACAATGGTAACTCTACACTTCACAATGGTCACCACACAATGGAATCTGTGCATTCACAATTGTTACACACAATGGATACTGTACACTTCACAGCAGTCACTACAAAATTGGAACTGTGCACTTCACAATGGTTACCACAAAGTGGTAACCGTTCACTTCTCAATGATTACCAAACAATAAGAACTGTACACGAAACAATGGTTACCACACAATGGGAACTGTACACGTCCCAATGGTAACCACATAATGGTAACTGTACACTTAACAATGGTTCCCACACAGTAAGAACTGTACACGTAACAATGGTTACCACACAATGGGAACTGTACCCTTTACAACGGTAACCACACAATGGGAACTGTACACTTCACAATGGTTACACACAATGAAAACTATACACTTCACAGCGGGTACCACGCAATGGAAACCGTACACTTCACAATTGTTCCCACACAATGATAACTGTACCCTTCACAATGGTTCCCACACAATGGGAACTGTACACTTCGCAATGGATGCACAAAATGGTAACTATATATTTCGTAATGGATACACACAATGGTCACTGTGCACTCCGCAATTGTTTCCACACAATGGGAAGTGTACACATCACAATGGTTACCAGACGATAAAAACTGTACACTTCACAATTTTTACTACACAATGAATATTTTACACTTGACAATGGTTACCACACAATGGTAACTGTACCCTTCACAATGGTTACCACACAATAAGAACTGTACACTTAACAATGTTTACCACACAATGGAAACTGTACCCTTCACAATGGTTACCACACAATGGGAAATATACACTTCACAATGGTTACACACAATGGGAACTGTACACTTCACAGCGGTTACCACACAATGGTAACTGTACACTTCACAATGGTTACAACAAAATAAAAACTGTACACTTCAAAATGGTTACACACAATGAGATTTGTACACTATACAATGGTTACCACAAAATGGAAACTGTACACTTCACAATACTTATCACATAATGGGAAATGTACACTTAACAATGTTTACCATACAATGAAAACTGTACACTTCACAATAGTTCCCACACAATGGGAACTGTACACTTCAAAATGGTTATACACAATGGTAACTGTACACTTCAAAGCGGTTACCACACAATAATAAATGTGCACTTCACAGTGGTTACCAAACTATCAGAGCTGTACACTTCATAATGGTTACACACAATGGGAACTGTACACTTCAAAATGGTTTCACACAATGAAAACTGTACAGTTCACAATGCTTACCACCCAATGGTAACAGTACATTTCACAATGGTTACCATACAATGGTAACTGTACACTTCACAATGGTTACCACACAGTTGGAACTGTACATATCACAGTGCTTACCACACAATGGGATCTATACATTTCACAATGGTTACACACAATAGTAACTGTACACTTCGCAATGGTTACCACACAATGATAACTGTACACTTCACAATGGTTACTCACAATGGAAACTGTAAGCGTCAGAGCGGTTTCCACCTAATGGAAACTGTACAATTCACAATGGTTACACACAAAGGTAACTGTAGACTTAAAATAATTACCACTCAATAATGACTGTACACTTCACAGTGGTTACCACACAATTGTAACTGTACACTTCACAATGGTTACCACACAATGGGAACTGTACCCGTCACAATGGTTACCTCACAATGGGAACTATACAATTGGCAGCTGTTACCACAGAATGATAACTGTACACTTCACAATGGTTACCACAAAATGGTAACTGTACACTTCACAATGGTTACCACACAATGGAAAGTGTACACTTCACTGAGGTTACCACACAATAATAAAAAAATACTTCACAATGGTTACACACAATAGTAACTGTATACTTCGCAGCAATTACCACATAATGGTAACTGTACACTTCAAAATGGTTACAAACAATGGAAACTCTACACTTCACAATGGTTACCGTACAATGGTAACTGTACAGTTCACAATGTTACACACAATGTGAACTGTACACTTCACAATTGTTACCACACTGTGGTAACTGTACACTTCACAAGAATTATCACACAATGGTAACTGTACACTTCATAATGGTTACACACAATGGGAACTGTACATTTCAAAATGGTTACACACAATAAAAACAGTGCAATTCAAAATGGTTACCACACAATGGTAGCTTTACACTTTACAATGGTTACACACTATGGAAATTGTACACTTTATAGCAGTTACCACACAATGGGAAATGTACACTTCGCAGCAGTTACCACACAATCAGGACTCTACACTTCGCATTGGTTACCACACAATAAAAACTGCACACTTCACAATGGTTACCACACAATGGGAACTGTACACTTCATAATGGTCACCACAGGATGGTAACTGTACACTTCACAATGGTTACACACAATGGTAACTATATATTTCATAATGGTTACACACAATGGTAAATGTACACTTCACAATGGTTGCCACACAATGGGAACTGTCAATTTCACAATGGTTACAACACTATGAGAACTGTACACTTCACTATGGTTGCAACACAATCGCAACTGTAAACTTCACAATGGTTACACACCATGGTAACTTTACACTTTACAATGGCTACACACAATGATAACTACAGTTCACAATGATTACCACACAATGGTAACTGTACACTTCACAGTGGTTACCACAAAATGGTAACTGTACACTTAATAATTATTAACAAACAATGGTAACTGTACACTTCACAATGGTTACCACAAAATGGGAAGTGTACACTTTACAGCAGTTTCAACACAATGGAAACAGTACACTTCGCAGCGGTTAACACAGAATGGGAACTGTACACTTCGCAGCGGTTACCACACAAGGGAAACTTTATGCTTCACAATGGTTACCACACAATGAAAACTGTACCCTTCACAATGGTTACCACACAATGGTAACTGTACACTTCGCAATGGTTACACAAAATGGTAACTATATATTTCATAATGGTTACACACAATGCTAATTGTACACGTCACAATGGTTACCACATGATAAAAACTGTACCCTCCACAATTGTTAACACACAATGGGGACTGTACACCTCACAGCAATTACCACACAATAAAAACAGTACACTTCACAATGGTATCACACAATGGGAACTGTACACTTCACAATGGTTAACAAACAATGCAAACTGTGCACTTCACAATGGTTACCACACAATAGAAACTGTACTTTTCACAATGGTTACATACAGTGAAAACTGTACACTTCACAGCAATTACCACACAGTGGTAAATATACACTTCACTTTGGTTACCACACAATGAAAACTGTACACATCACAATGGTTACACAAAATGGAAACGGTACACTTCACAATGGTTACCGCACAATGGGAAATGTAAACTTCACATCAGTTGCCACACAATGGTAACTGTACACTTCACAATTGTTACCACACAATGGGAAGTGTACACTTCACAATGGTTACACACAATTAGAACTCTACCCTTCACAATTTTTCCCACGCAATGGAAAATGTACACTTCACAATGATTACCACATAATGGGAATGGTCCACTTCACAGCAGTTACCCCACCATGGGAACTGTACACTTCACAATGCGTACCACACTGTGGTAACTGTACACTTTACAATGGTTACCACACAATGGGAACTCTACACTTAACAATGATTAAGACACAATGAAAACTGTACATTTCACAATGGTTCCTACCCAATGGGAACTGTACACTTCACAATGGTTACACACAATGGGTACTGTACACTTCACAATGGTTATGACACAATGAAGTCTGTACACTTCGCAATGGTTAAACACAATAAGAACTGTACACTTTACAATGGTTACAACACAATAGTAATTCTACACTTCACAGCGGTTACCACACAATTGTAACTGTACACTTCACAATGGTTACCACACAATTGGAACTGTACACATCACAATGGTTACAAAAAATGAAAACTGTTCACTTCTAAATGTTTACCACACAATGGGAATTGTACACTTCACAATGGTTACCATACAATAGAAACTGTACACTTCATCACAGTTACTACACAATTGGAACTGTGCACTTCACAATGGTTACCACACAGTGGTAACTGTACACTTCACAATGGTTACCACAAATGGGAACTGTACACTTAAATATGGTTACCACACAAGGAAAACTGTACACTTCACAATGGTTCCCGAACAATGGGAACTGTACACTCCACTATGGTTACCACACAATGGTTACTATACACTTCAGAATGGTTACCATACAATGGGAACTATATACTTCACAATGGTTGCCACACAATGGTAACTGTACACTTCACAATGGTTACCACACAATGGGAACTGTACACTTCACAATGGTTACCACACAATAATAGCTGTACACTTCACAATGGTTACCATACACTGGGAACTGTTCACTTCACTACGGTAACCACACAATATTTACTGTACACTTCACAGCGGTTACCAGACAATGGTAACTGTGCACTTCACAATGGTTACCACACAATGGAAACTGTACACTTCACAATGGTTACACAAAATAGGAACTGTACACTTCACAATGGTAACCACACAATGGTAACTCTACACTTCCGAATGGTAACCAGATAATGGAAACTGTGTTCTTCACAACGGTTACCCACATTTGGAACAGTAAACTTCACAATGGTTACCACACAATGGGAAATATAATCTTTCAAATAATTACACACAATGGGAACTGTACACTTCATAATGGTTACCACGCAATGGTAACTCGACACTTCACAATGGTTATGCTCAATGGAAACTGCACTTCACAATGGTTACCACACAATGGGAACTGTACACTTTACAATGGTTACCAAATAATGGGACCTGTACACTTCTAAATTGTTACCACACAATAAGAACTGTACACTTCACAATGGTTTCACACAATAAAAATTGTACACTTCAGAGCAGTTACCACACAATGGTAACTGTACACCTCACAATGGTTACCACACAATGAAAACTGTACACGTCACAATGGTTACATCAGTGGGAACTGCACACTTCAATATTGTTACCACACAATTAAAACTGTACACTTCACAATGGTTCCCTCACAATGGGAACTGTACACATCAAAATGGTTGTTACACAATGGGAACTGCACACTTCACAGCAGTTACCACAAAATCGTAACTGTACACTTCACAATGGTTACAACACAATAAGAAGTGTAAACTTTACAATGGCTACACACAATGGGAGCTATACACTTTACAACAGTTACAACACCATGGGAAATGTACACTTCACAATGGTTACAACACAATGGGAACTGTACACTTGACAATGGTTACACACAATAGGAACTGTACACTTCACAATGATTACCACACAATGGGAACTGTACACTTTCCAATGGTTAAACACAATAAGAATTGTACACTTTAAAGTGGTTACCACACAGTGGTAACTGTACACTTCACAGCGGTTACCACACAATAGTAACTGTACACTTAACAATTGTCACCACACAACGGAAACTGTACACTTCACAGTGGTTACACACAATGCGAACTGCACACTTCAGAATAATTACCACACAATGAAAACTGTACACTTCACAATGGTTCCCACAAAATGGGAAATTCACACTTCACAATGTTAACACACAATGGTAACTGTACACTTCACAATGGTTACCACACAATAGGAACTGTACACTTTACAATGGTTACTACAAAATGGGAACTGTACACTTCACAATTGTTATTACAAATGGGAACTGTATTCTTCACAATGGTTACCACACAATTGGATCTGTACTCTTAACAATGGTAACCAATCAATGGGAATGGTACATTTCACAATGGTTTCACACAATGGGAACTGTACACTTCACAGCGATTACCACACAATGGGAACTCTACACTTCAAAATGGTTACACACAATGGAACTGTACACTTCACAATGGTTACCACAAAATGAAATTTGTAAACTTCAGAAATGTTACACATAATGGGAACTGTACCCTTAACAATGATTAACACACAATGGTAACTGTACACTTCATAATGGTTACCACACAATTGAACTGTACACTTCACAGCAGTTACCACACAATGATAACTGTACACTTCACAATGATTACAACACAATGGACACTGTACATTTCAATATGGTTACACACAATGGGAACTGTACACTTCACAATTGTTACCACACAACCGGAACTGTACATTTTCCAATGGTTAAACACAATAATAACTATACACTTCACAATGGTTACCACACAATGAGAACTGTTCACTTCACTATGGTTACCACACAATGGTTACTGTACACTTCACAATGTTTTCCACATAATGGGAACTGTACACTTCACAATAATTACTACAACATTGTAACTGTACACTTCACTATGGTTAACACAAAATGGGAAATCTACCCTTCACAATGGTTACCACACAATAAGCAATGTACACATTACAATGGTTCCACACAATAAAAACTGAACACTTCACAATGGTTCCCATACAATGGGAACTGTACACTTCACAATAGTTCCCACAAAATTGGAAATATACAGTTCTCAATGGTTACACACAATATTAACGGGATACTTTACAATGGTTCCAACAAAATGGGAACTCTACCCTTCACAATGTTTACACACAATATGAACTGAACACTTTACAATGGTTACCACAAAATGGTAACTGTACACTTCACAATCGTGTCCACAAAATGGTAACTTTACACTTTACAATGTTTACCACATAATGGGAACTGTAAACTTCACAATGGTTACCAGATGATGGTAACTGTACACTTTACAATGATTACCAGAAGATAATAACTGTACACTTCACAATCGTTACTACACCATGGGAAGTTTACACTTGACAATGGTTACCAAACAATGGTAAATGTACCCTTCACAATGGTTATCACACAATGGGAACTGTACATTTCACAATGGTTACACACAATGGAAACTGTACACTTCACAATGGTCACCACACAATAGAAACGGTATACTTTTCCATGGTTACACACAATGAAAACTGTACACTTCACAGTGGTTACCACACAATGATAAGTGTACACTTCAAAACAATTACCACACAATGGGAACTGTAAACTTTTCCATGGTTACACACAATGGGAACTGTGCACTTCAAAATGGTTACCACACAATGATAAGTGTACACTTAAAAACAATTACCACACAATGGGAACTGTACACTTTGCAGCGGTTAGCTCACAATGGTAACTGTACACATTACAATGGTTTCCACACAATCGGACCTGTACACTTTCCAGCGGTTACCACACAATAGTAATTTTACACTTCACAGTAGTTACACAATATGGGAACTGTACACTTTAGAATGGTTACCACACAATGGTTACTGTACACTTCACAGCGGTTACCACAAAATGGTAACTGTACACATCACAATGGTTACACACAAGGGGAACTCTACACTTCAGATAGGTTACAGCACAATGGGAACTGTACAATTCACCATGGTTACCACAGAATGGGAACCGTACACTTCACAATGGTTCCACACCAAGGAACTGTACACTTCACAATTGTTACCACACAATGGGAACTGTACACTTCACAATGGTTACCACACAATGAAAACGGTACACTTCACATTGGTTACCACACAATTGGAACTGTACAATTCACAGCGGTTACCACACAATGGGAACTGTACACTTAAAGATGATTACACACAATGGGACCTGTGCACTTCACAATGGTTACCACACAATGTTAACTGTACACTTCCCAATGGTTATACACTATGGGAACTGTACACTTCACAATGGTTACCACACAATGGGAAGTGTACGCTTCACAATAAATACCACACAATGGGAACTGTACACTTCACAATGGTTACCACACAATGGGAACTGTACCCTTTACAATGGTTACTACACAATGAAAACTGTTCCCTTCACAATGGTTATCACACAATGAGAACTGTACACTTTACAATTGTTACACACAAGGGGAACTGTACACATCACAGAGTTTACCAGAAAATGGTAACTGTAAACTTCTCAATGGTCACCGCACAATGAAAACTGTACACTTCACAATGGTTACACACGAAGGAAACTGTACATTTTACAATGGTTACTTCACAATAAAAACTGTAAACTTTAAAATGGTTCCCAAACAATGGGAACTGTACACTTCACAAAGGTTACCACAAAATGGTAACTCTACACTTCACAATGATTACCACACAGTGGGAACTTTATACTTCACAATGGTTATTACACAATGGAAAGTGTACAATTCACAGCGGTTACCACTCAATGGTAACTGATCACCATCCAATGGTTATTAAACAATGGTAACTGTACACTTCGCACTACTTACCACACAATGAAAACTGAACATTTCAAAATGGTTACACACAATAATAACTGTACACTTCACAGTGGTTACCACACAATGGGAAATGTACACTTCACAATGGTTACACACAATGGGAACTGTACACTTCACAATGGTTACCACAAAATTGTAACTGTTCACTTCACAATGGTTACAAACAATGGAAAGTGTACACTTCAAAATGGTTACCACACAATGGTACCTGTACAGTTCACAATGGTTACACACAAAAAAACTCTACACTTCACAATATTTATCACACAATATAAACTGTACACTTCCAAATTGCTACCACACAATGGTAACTGTACACTTCACAATGGTTACACACAATGGAAACTGTACACTTCACAATAGTTACACACAATATAAACTGTACACCTCAAAATGGTCACCACACAATTGTAACTCTACACTTCACAATGGTTACACACAATTGGAACTCTACACTTTACAGCAGTTACCACACAATGAGAACAGTACACTTCGCAGCGGTTACCACACTATGGGAACTGTACACTTTGCAGCGGTTACCACACAATGGGAACTGTACACTTCGCAATGGTTACCAAACAATGGGAACTGAACCCTTTACAATGGTTACCACACAATGGTAACTGTACACGTCGAAATGGTTACACACAATTGAAACTATATATTTCAAAATGGGTAAACACAATGGTAATTTTACACTTCACAATAATTACCACACGATGGGAACTGTACACTTCACAATTGCTACGAGACGATGGTAACTGTACACTTCACAATTGTTACTACACAATGGGAATTTTACACTTGACAATGGTTACCATAAAATGGTAACTGTACCCTTCAAAATTGTTACCACACAATAAGAACTCTACACTTAATCATAGTTACCACACAATGGGAACTGTACCCTTCACAATGATTACCACACAATGAGAACTGTACACTTCACAATGGTTACACACAATGGGAACTGTACCCTTCACAATGATTACCACACAATGAGAACTGTACACTTCACAATGGTTACACACAATGGGAACTCTAGACTTCAGAATGGTTACTACACAATGAGAACTGGAAACTTCCCCATGGTTACACACACTGGGAACTGTACACTTCACAATGGTTACCACACAAAGCGAACTGTACACTTCACAATGGTTACCACACAATGGGAACTGTACACTTCAAAATGAATACCACACAATGAAAACTGTACAATTCACAATGGATACACACAATGGTAACTGTTCACTTTACAGTGGTTACCACAATATTGTAACTGTACACTTCAAAATGGTTACCACAAAATCGAAATGGTACCCTTCACAATGGTTACACACTATGAAAACTATATATTTCACAGCGGTCACCACACAATGGAAAATGTACACTTGAAAATAATTACAAACAATGGAAACTTTACATTTCACAATAATTACCACACAACGGAAACTGTACACTTCCCAATAGTTGCACACAATAAAAACTGTACACTTCACAATGGTTACCAAACTATTGGAACTGTACACTTCACAGTGGTTACACACAATGAAAACTGTACATTTCACAGCGGTTACCACACAATGATAACTTTACACTTTATAATGGTTACCACACAATAAATGCTGTACACGTCACAATGGTTCCACACAATGGAAACCGTACACTTCACAATGGTTACCACACAATGGAAACTGTACACTTCTAAATGGTTCACACACAATGGGAACCGTTCACATTAAAATGGTTTTCACACAATGGGAACTTTCCACGTCACCATGGTTATCAAACAATGCGAAGTGTACACTTCACAATGGTTACACACAATGGAAACTCTACACTTCACAATAGTTCCAACAAAATGGGAACTGTACACTTCACAATGGTTACCACACAATAAGAACTGTACACTGCACAGCAGTTACCACAGCATGGGAACTGTACACTTCACAATGGTTACCACACAGTGGTAACTGTATACTTCACAATGGTTACCACACAATGGGAACTGAACCCTTCACAATGGTTACAACACAATGGGAACTGTACACTTCACAATGGTTACACCCAATGGAAACTGTACACTTCACAGCGGTTACTACACAATGGTAACTGTACACATCAGAATGGTTACCACACAATGGAATCTGTACACTTTTCAGTGGTTACCACACAATGGTAACATTACACTTCACAATACTCACACACTATAAGAACTGTACACACCACAATGGTTACCACACAATGGTAACTGTACACTTCACAGCGGTTACCACACAATGGTAATTGTACACATCACAATGGTTACACACAAGAAAAACTCGACACTACAGAATGGTTACAACACAATGGAAACTATACACTTCACAATGGTTAAACACAATGGGAACTGTACACTTCACAATGGTTAAACACAATGGGAACTGTACACTTCACAATGGTTACACACAATGGTAAATCTACACTTCACAGTGGTCACCACACAATGGGTACTGTGCACTTCACCATGGTTACTACAGAATGGAAACCGTACACTTCACAGTGGTTACACACAAAAGAACTGTACACTTCACAATTGTTACCACACAATAAAAAAGTACATTTCACAATGGTTACCACACAATGGAAACTGTACACTTCACAATGGTTACCACACAATGAGAACTGCACACTTCACAATGTTTACCACACAATAAGAACTGTACACTTCACAATGGTTTGCCCACAATGGTAACTGTACACTTCATAGTGGTTACCACACAATGGTAACTCTACACAACACACAGGTTACCACACAATGAAAACTGTGCATTCAAAATTGTTACACACAGTGGAAACTGTACAGTTCACAATGGTTACCACACATTGGGAACTCTAAACGTCCCCATGGTTACACAGAATTGGAACTGTAATCTTCACAGTAGTTACCACGCAATGGTAACTGTACACTTCACAATGGTTATGCAAAATAAAAACTGTACACTTCAAAATAATTACCACATAATGGGAACTCTACACTTCACAATGGTTACTACACAATGGTAACTGTACTCTTCACAATGGTTACCACACAATAAGAATTTTACACGTAACAATGGTTACCACACAGTGGGAACTAAAACCTTCACCATGGTTACCACACAATGGGAACTGTACACTTCAGAATGATTACACACAGTGGAAACTGTACACTTCCCAGCGGTTACTGCACAATGGTAACTCTACATTTCACAATGGTTCCCACACAACGGAAACTGTACACTTCACAATTTATACAAACAATGGGAACTGTACACTTCAAAATGGTTACACACAATGGGTACTGTACACGTCACAATGGTTACCACACTATGGGAAATGTACAATTCCCAAAGGTTAAACACCATAAGAACTGTACAATTTACAATGGTTACAACACAATTGTAACTGCACACTTCACAGCGGTTACCACACAATGGTAACTGTACACTTCAGAATGGTTACCACACAATTGGAAAAGTACACTTTACAATGGTCATGAACAATGGTAACTGTACACTTTACAATGGTCACCACCCAATGGAAACTGTACACTTCAAAGCAGTTACCAAACAATTGGAACTGTGCACTTCACAATGCTTACCACACAGTGGTAACTGTACACTTCACAATGGTTCCCAAACAATGGAAACTCTACACTTCACAATGGTTACGACACAATGGTAACTCTACACTTCACAATGGTTACCACACAGTAGAAACTTTATACTTCACAATGGTTACCACACAATGGAATGTGTATACTTCACAGCAATTACCACTCAATGGTAACTAAACACCTTGCAATGGTTACCACACAATGGTAACTGTACACTTCTCAGTGCTTATTACACAATGGTAACTCTACACTTCACAGTGCTTACCACACAATGAGACCTGAAAACTTTAAAATGGTTACACACAATTGGAACTGTACACTTTACAATAGTTACTACACAATGGTAACTGTACACTTTAAAATGGTTACAAACACTGGAAACTGTACACTTTAATATGGTTACCACACAATGGTACCTGTACAGTTTACAATGTTTACACACAATAGAAACTGTACAATTCACAATGGTTATTACACAATGGAAACTGTAAACATCACAATTGTTACCAAACAATGGTAACTGTACACTTCACAATGGTTACACACAATGGAAACTGTACACTTCACAATGGTTACACACAATAAAAACTGTACACATCAAAATAATTACCACACAACGGTAACTGTACACTTAACAATGGTTACACACAATTAGAACTGTACACTTTACAGCAGTTACCACACAATGGGAACTGTACACTTTGCAGCGGTTACCACACAATGGGAGCTGTACCTTTCACAATGTTTACCACACAATAGAAACTGTACACTTCGAAATGGTTACACACAATGGTAACTATATATTTTGAAATGGTTACACACAATGGTAATTGTGCACTTCAAAATGGTTCCCACACAATTGTAACTGCAGACATCACAATGGTAACCACAATATGGAAACTGTTCACTTAAAAATAGTTACCTCACAATGAAAACTATACACTTCACAATGGTTCTTAAACAACGTGAACTGTACACTTCACAATGGTTACGCACATTGGAAATTGTACATTTCACAATGGTTGCCAGGCAATGGGTACTGTGCACTTCACAATGGTTACACACAATGGAAACTGTACACGTTACAATGGTTACACAAAATGGGAGCTGTACTCTTCACAATGGTTCCCACACAATGGAACTTTACACTTCACTATGGTTCCCACACAATGGTAACTGTATACTTCACAATGGTTACCACACAATGAAAACTGTAACCTTCACAATGGTCACCAAACAATGAGAACTGTACACTTTACAATTGTTACACACAATGGAAACTGAAAAATTCACAATGGTTACACACAATGCGATCTGTACACTTCACAATATTTACCACACAATGAAAACTTTACACTTCACAATTGTTACCACACAATGGGAACTGTACACTTTACAATGGTTATGCACAATTGGAACTGTACACTTAACAGCGGTTACCACACAATGGTAACTGTACACTTCACAATGGTTACAACATTATGAAAACTCTACACTTCACAATGGTTACACACAATAAGAACTGTACACTTCACAATGTTTACTACACAATGCGAACTGTACACTTCACAATGGTTACCACACAATGGGAACTGTACAATTCACAATGGTTACCACCCAATGCAAACTGTACACTTCACAATGTTTACCACACAATGGGAACAGTACAATTCACAATGGTTACCACCCAATGCAAACTGTACACTTCACAATGTTTACCACACAATGGGAACAGTACAATTCACAATGGTTAAACAAAATGAAAACTGTACACTTCACAGCAGTTACCACACAATGGTAACTGTAAATTTTACAATGGTTACCACACAATGAAATGTGTACACCTCACAATGGTTACACACATTGGGAACTGTATGCTTCCCAATTGTTACCACACAATTTGAACTTTACTTTTAGCAATAACTCTCACACAATGGGAACTGAAGACATCACGATGGTTCCCACACAATGGAAAATATACACCTCACAGCAGTTACCACACAATGGTAACTGTACACTTAACAATGTTTACCACGCAATAAGAAGTGTAGAGTTCACAATGGTTACACACAATGGAAACTCTACACTTCAAAATGTTTCCCACACAATGGGAACTGTACACTTCACAATGGTTACTACATAATTGAAACTCTACTCTTCACAGTAGTTACCACACCATGGAAATCATACACTTCACAATGGTAACCACACAGTGGTAACTGAACACTTCACAATTGTTACCAAACAATGGAAACTGTACACTTCACAATGTTTACCACACAATGAAAACTGTACATTTTACAATGGTTTCCACACAATAAGAACTGTACACTTTACCACAATGGTTACCCCACAATGAAAACTGTACACTTCAAAATGATTTCCACAAAATTGTAACAGTACACTTCACAGCAGTTACCACACAATGGAAACTGTACACTTCACAATGGTTATCACACAATGAAAACTACACTTCACAATGGTTACCACAAAATGGGAACTGTACACTTTACAATGCTTACCACACGATGGAAATTGTACACTTCACAGCGGTTACCACACAATAGTAACTGTACACATCACAATGGTTACATACAAGTTGAACTCTAGACTTCAGAATGGTTACAACTCAATGGAAACTATACACTTCAGAGTTGTTAAACACAACGGGAACTGTACACTTCACAATAGTTACACACAATGGTAAATCTAGACTTCACAGAGGTCACCACAAATTGGGAACTGTACACTTGACCATGGTTACCACAGAATGGCAACCGTACACTTCACAATGGTTACACATAAAAAGAACTGTAAACTTCACCATTGTTACCACACAATGAGAACTGTACACTTCACAATGGTTACCACACAATGAGACCTGTACACTTCACAATGGTTACCACACGAAGGGAATAGTACACTTCACAATGGTTACCACACAATTGGAACTGTACAATTCACAGCGGTTACCACACAATGGGAACTGTACACTTCACAATGGTTACCACACAATAAAAACTGTACACTTGTTAATGGTTACACACTATGGGCACTGTATCCTTCACAATTGTTACCACACAATGGGAACTGTACACTTCACAATGGATACAACACAATGGGAACTCTAAACTTCACAATGGTTATGACACAATGGGAACTGTACACTTGACAATGGTTACACACAATGGTAACTCTACACTTCACAATGGTTACACAGTATGGTAACTGTATACTTCACAACGGTTACCACACAATGGTAACTGTACACTAGACAGAAATTACCACAGTATGGTAACTTTACACTTCACAATGGTTACCACACAATGGTAAGTGTACACTTTACAATGGTCACCACACAATAAAAACTGTACTCTTCACAATGTTTACCACACAATGAAAACTACACAGTTTACAATTGTTACACACAATGGGAACTGTACACATCACAGCTGTTACCACACAATGGTAAATGTAAACTTCACAATGGTTACCACACAATGAAAACTGTACACTTCACAATGGTTACACACAAAGGGAACTGTGCACTTCACAATTGTTACCACACAATGGGAACTGTAAACTTAACAATGATTTTCACACAATGGTAACTGTACACCTCAGAGTGGTTACCACACAATGGTAACTCTCCACTACACAATGGTTACCACACAATGAAAACTGTGCATTCACAAGGGTTACACACAATGAGAACTGTACACTTCACAATTGTTACCACACAATGAGAACTGTAAACCTTCCCATGGTTACACACAATGGGAACTGTACACTTCACAGTGGTTACCACAAAATGGTAACTGTACACTCCACAATAATTACGCACAATTAAAACTGTACACTTCACAATGATTACCACTTAATGGAAACTGTACACTTGACAATGGGTACCACACAATGGGAACTGTACACTTCACAATGGGTATCACAAAATGGGAACTGTACACTGCAGAATGGTGACACCCAATGGTAACTGAACGCTTCACAATGGCTATTAACGATGGTAACTGTACAATTCACAATGAATAAAACACAATGGTAACTGTACATTTCACAGCGGTTACCACGCAAAGGTAACTGTACACTTCACAATGGTACCCACAGAATGGAAACGGTACACTTCATAATGGTTACCGCACAATAGACACTGTAGACTTCAAAATGGTTACACACATGGTAACTGTACACTTCATAGCGGTTACCACACAATGGAAGCTGTTCACTTCACAATGGTTAAACATAATGGAAACAGTACACTTCACAATGGTTACACACAATGGCAACTGTACACTTCACAGTGGTTTCGACAAAATGGTAATTGTACACTTCAAAACGGTTAACACACAATGGGAAATCTACACTTCACAAAAATTACCACACAATGGTAACTTTATATTTCACAATAGTTACCACAAAATGAGATCTGTAAACTTCACAATGGTGACCACACAATGGAAACTGTACACTTCACAATGATTACCACACAATGGGAACTCTACACTTCACAATGTTTACCAAAAAATAAAAACTGTACACTTCACAATGGTTACAGACAATGGTAACTCTACATTTCGCAATAGTTACCAAACAATGGGAACTGTACACTTCACAATGGTTACACCCAATGGGAACTGTACACTTCACAGCTGTTACCACACTATGGTAACTGTACACTTCACAATGGTTACACACAATGGGAACTGTACATACCACAGCGATTGCCACACAAAGGTAACTTTACACTTCACAATGGTTTCCACACAATGAAAACTGTACACTTCACAATGGTTACACACAATGGGAACTGCACGCCTCACTATGGTTACCACACAATGGGAACTTTACACTTTGCAATGGAAACCACACAATGGTAACTGTACACTTCACAATGGTTTCCACACAATAAGAACTGTACACATAACAATGGTTACCACACAATGAGAACTGTATACTTTACAATCGTTACCACACAATGGGAACTTTACACTTCACAATGGTTACAAACAACAAGAACTGTACACTTTACAATGGTTACCACAAAATGATAAGTGTAAACTTCACAACGGTTAACACACAGTGGGAACTGTACACTTTGCAGCAGTTAGCACACAATGGTAACTGTACACTTCACAATGCTTACCACACAATGGGATCTGTACACTTTTCAACGGTTATTACACAATGGTAACTGTACAATTCACAATGGTTATACACTATGGGAACTGTACATTTTACAATAATTACCACGATATGCTAACTGTACACTTCACAACGGTTACCACACAATGAGAACTGTACACTTTACAATGGTTACCACACAATGGTAACTGTACACATCACAGTGGTTACACACCAGGGGAACTGTACACTCCAGAACGGTTACAACACAATTGGAACTCTACACTTCACAATGGTTAAACACAATTGTAACTCTAAACTTTACAGCGGTCACCACACAATGGGAACTGTACACTTTACCATGGTTACCACAGAATGGAACCATACACTTCACAATGGTCACACACAATGGGAACTCTACACTTCACAATGGTTACACACAATAAAAATTGTACACTTTACAGCAGTTACCACACAATTGTAACCGTACACTTCACAATGGTTCTTACACAATGAGAACTGTAAACTTCACAATGGTTAAACACAATGGTAACTGTACACTTCACAGTGGTTGCCACACAATGGTAACTTTACAATTCACAGTCGTCACCACAAAATGGAAACTGTGCATTCACAATGGTTATACACAATGGAAACTGTACACTTCACAATGGCTACCACAAAATAGTAACTCTACACTCCACAATAATTACCATACAATGGGAGCAGTACACTTCACAATGATTACACACTATGGGAACTGTACACTTCACAATGGTTACACACAATGGTAACTGTACACTTCAAAACGGCTATAAACAATGGTAACTGTACACTTCACAATGGTTACCACACAATGGTAACTATACACTTCACAATGGTTACCAAACAATGGTAACTGTGCACTTCACAACGGTTACCACACAATCGGAACTGTACACTTCACAATGGTTATGACACTATGAGAACTGTACCCTTCACAATGGTTACACAAAATGAGAACTGTACACTTTACAATTGTTACCACACAACGGGAACTGTTCCCTTCACAATAGTTACCACAAAATGAATCTGTGCTCTTAACAATGGTAACCAATCAATGGGAATTGTACATTTCACAATGGTTTTACACAATGGGAACATTACACTTTACAATGGTTACACACAATGGGAACTGTACACTTCACAATGGTTACCACACCATGGAAATTATACACTTCTCAATGGTTAAACACAATAAGAACTGTACACTTTACAATGGTTACCACACAAAGGTAACTGTACACTTCACAGGGGTTTCCACACAATGGTAACTGTACACTTCACAATAATTACCGCAGAATGGAAACTGTATTCTTCACAATGGTTACACACAATGAGAACTACACTTCACAATGGTTTTAACAAGATAAAAACTGTATGCTTAACAATGGTTACCATACAATCGGAACTATACACTTCACAGCAGTTACCACACAATTGGATCTGTGCACCTCACAATGGTTACCACACAATTGGAACTGTACTCTTCACAATGGTTACCAGACAGTGGTAACTCTACACTTCACAATGGTTACCACAAAATAAGAACTGTACACTTCAAAATAATTACAACACAATAAATACTGTACACTTTACAATGGTTCCCAAACAATGGAAACCGTACACTTCACAATGGTTCCCACACAATTGGAACTGTAATATCCTTCATGGTTACATACAATAGGAACTGTACACTTCACAATGGTTACCACACAATGGTAAATGTACCCTTCACAATCATTACCACACAATTGTATCTGTCCACTTCAAGAGGGTTACCACACAATGGTAACTGTACACATCACAATGATTACAACACAATGATAACATTACACTTTACAATGTTTACACAAAATGGTAACTGTACACTTCACAAAACTTATCACAAAATTGGAACTGTACACTTCACAATTGTTACCACACAATAGAAACTGTACCCTTCACAATTGTTACCACACAATGGGATCTGTACTCTTAACAACGGTAATCAATCATTGAGAATGGTACATTTCACAATGGTTCTACACAATGAAAACTACAGTTTACGGCAATTACCACACAATGGGAACTGTACACTTCAAAATGTTTACACACAATGGAAACTGTACACTTCACAATAATTTCCACACAATAAAACCTGTTCACTTCACAAAGGTTACACACAATTGGAACTGTACACTTCAAAATGGTTACCACACAATGGTAACTGTACACTTTACGATGGTTACACACAATGGGAACTGTACACTTCACAGCGGTTACCACACAATGGTAACTGCACACTTCACAATGGTTACCAAAAAATAAAAACTGTACACTTCACAATGGTTACACACAATGGGAACTGTACACTTCACAATCGTTACCACACAATGGGAAATGTACACCTCACAATGCTTCACAAAAAATGGTGACTGTACACTTCACAATGGTTACCACACAATGGGAACTGTACACTTCACAATAGTGTCCGCACAATGGTGACTGTACACTTCGCAATGGTTACTACACAATTGGACCTTTACACTTGACAATGGTTACCATACCATGGTAACTGTACCCATCACAATAGTTTCCACGCAATGGGAACTGTACCCTTCCCAATGGCTACCTCACAATGGGAACTGAACCCTTCACAATGGTTTCTACAGACTGGGAACTGAACTTCAAAATGGTTACACAAAATATGAACTGGACACTTGACAATGGTTACATACAATGGTAAATGTACACTTCACAATGGTTACATACAATGGGAACTCTACACTTCACAATGGTTACACACAATTGGAACTGTATGCTTCACAATGGTTACCACACAATGAAAACTGTACACTTCACAATGGTTACCAGACAATAGTAACTGTACACTTCACAATGCTTACCACACAATGGGAACTCTACACTTCACAATGGTTACCACACAATGGAAATTGTAAACTTCCCCATGGTTACACATAATGGGAACTCTACAGTTTACAATGGTTACCACACAATGGGAACTCTACACTTCACAATGGTTACCACACAATAAGAACTGTGCACTTCAAAATGGTTACACACAATGGGGACTATACACTTCACAATGGTTACCACACAATTGGAACTGTAATATCCCCCATGGTTACACACAATAGGAACTGTACACTTCACAATGGTTACCACACAATGGTAAATGTACCCTTCACAATCATTACCACACAATTGTAACTGTACACTTCAAGCAGGTTACCACACAATGGTAACTGTACACATCACAATGATTACAACACAATGGTAACATTACACTTTACAATGGTTACACACAATGGGAACTGTACACTTCACAATTGTTACCACACCATGGGAATTGTACACTTTCCAATGGTTAAACACAATAAGAACTGTACACTACAATGGTTTCCTCCCAAAGGTAACTGTACACTTCACAGTGATTACCACACAATGATAACTGTACACTTCACAATAATTACCACACAATGAAGACTGTACACTTCACAATGGTTACACTCAATCAGAACTGTACACTTCACAATGGTTTCAACAAGATGGGAACTGTACACTTCACAATGGTTACCATACAATCAAAACTGTACACTTCACAGCATTTACCACACAATTGGATCTGTGCACCTCACAATGGTTACCACACAATTGGAACTGTACACTTCACAACGGTTACCACACAGTGGTAACTCTACACTTCACAATGGTTACCACACAATAAGAGCTGCACACTTCAAATAATTACCACACAATAAAAACTGTACACTTCACAATGGTTCCCAAACAATGAAAACCATACACTTCACAATGGTTCTTACACAATTGGAACTGAACACTTCACAATGTTTACAAAAAATGGTAACTGTACACTTCACAACACTTACTACAAAATCAAAACTGTATGCTTCACAATTGTTACCACACAATAGGAAATGTACCCTTCACAATGATTACCACACAATGGGATCTGTACTCATAACAATGGGAACCAATCAATGGGAATGGTATATTTCACAATGGTTTTACACAATGGGAACTGTACAGTTTACAGCGATTACCACACAATGGGAACTGTACACTTCAAAATGGTTACACACAATGGAAACTCTACACTTCACAATGGTTACCACACAATGAAAGCTCTACACTTCTCAAAGGTTATACACAATAAGAACTGTACACTTCACAATGTTTACCACACAATGGTAACTGTACACTTTACAATGGTTACACACAATGGGAACTGTACACTTCACAGCGGTTACCACACAATGGTAACTGCACACTTCACAATGGTTACCAAACAATAAAAACTGTACACTTCACAATGGTTACACACAATAGGAACTCTATACTTCACAATGGTTACCACACAATGGGAACTGTACACTTCACAATAGTGTCCACACAATGGTAACTTTACACTTCACAATGGTTACCACATAATGGAAACTATACACCTTACAATGATTACCAGACCATGGTAATTGTACACTTCACAATGGTTACTACACAATGGGACCTTTACACTTGACAATGGTTACCACACCATGGTAACTGTACCCTTCACAATGGTCTCCACCCAATGGGAAATTTACCCTTCACAATGGCTACCACACAATGGGAGCTGAACCCTTCACAATAATTTCTACACAATGGGAACTGTACACTTCACAATGGTTACACACAATGAAAACTGTAAAATTCACAGAAGTTACCACACTATGGAAACTGTACAGTTCACAATGATTACCACGAAATGGGAAGTGTACACTTCACAATGGTTACATACAATTGGAACTGTACCCTTCCCAATGTTTACCACACAATGGGAACTGTATACTTCACAATAGTGTCCACACAATGATAACTGTACACTTCACAATGGTTACCACATAATGGAAGCTATACACTTCACAATGATTACCAGACGGTGGTAACTGTACACTTCACAATGGTTACTACACAATGAGACCTTTACACTTGACAATGGTTACCACACCATGGTAACTGTACCCATCACAATGGTTTCCACGCAATGGGAACTGTACCCTTCACAATGGCTACCAAAAAATAAAAACTTAACCCTTCACAACGGTTTCTACAGAATGGGAACTGTACACTTCAAAATGGTTACACACAATGGGAACTCTACAGTTTACAATGGTTACCACACAATAGTAACTGTACACTTCACAATGGTTATGCATAATGAAAACAGTACACTTCACAATGGTTACCACACAATGGGAACTGTATGCTTCAAAATGGTTACACGCAATGGGAACTGTACACTTCACAATGGTTACCACACAATGGGAACTGTAAACTTTCTCATGGTTACACACAATGAGAACTCTACACTTCACAATGGTCACCACACAATGGTAACTCTACACTTCACCACGGTTACACACAATAAAAACTGTACACTTCACAATGGTTACCACACAATGGGAACTGTACTCTTCACAATGGTTAACAAACAATGATAACAGTACACTTCACAATGGTTACCACACAATAAGAACTGTACAATTCACAATGGTTACACACAATGAAAACTAAAATTCACAGAAGTTACCACACTATGGAAACTGTACACTTCACAATGTTTACCGTGAAATGGGAAGTGTACACTTCACAATTGTTACACACAATGGAATCTCTACAATTTACAATGGTTCCCATAGTATGGGAACTGTACACTTCACAATGGTTACCACACAATGGAAACTGTAAACTTCACAATGGTTATTACACAGTGGAAACTTTATACTTCACAATGGTTACCACACAATGGAAAGTGTACACTTCACAGCGGTTCCACTCAATGGTAACTGAGCAGCTCGCCATGGTTACCACACAATTGTTACTGCACACTTTGCAGTGCTTACCACACAATGGGAACTGTACATTTCAAAATGGTTACACACAATGATAACTGTGCACTTCACAGTGGTTACCACACAATGGGAAATGTACACTTCAAAATGGTTACACACAATTGGAACTGTACACTTCAGAATGGTTAACACAAAATGGGAACTGTACAGTTCACAATGGTTACAAACAATGGAAACTGCACACATCAAAATGGTTACCACACAATGGTACCTGTACAGTTCACAATGGTTACACACAATAAGAACTGTACACTTCACAATGATTATCACACCATGGAAACTGTACACTTCACAATTGTTACCACACAAAGGTAACTGAACACTTGACAATGGTTACACAGAATAAAAACTGTATGCTTCACAATGGTTACACATTATAAACTGTACACTTCAAAATGGTTACCACACAATGGTAACTGTACACTTCACAATAGTTACACACAATTAGAACTGTACACTTTACAGCAGTTACCACACAATGGTAACTGTACACTTCACAATAGTTACACACAATTAGAACTGTACACTTTACAGCAGTTACCACACAATGGTAACTGTACACTTCACAATAATTACCACACAATGGGAATTGTACCCTTCACAATGATTACCACACAATGGTAACTGTACATTTCAAAATGGTTACACACAATGGTAACTATATATTTTGTAATGGTAATTGTACACTGCACAATGGTTACCATACAATGGTAACTGCACACTCTACAATGGTTACCACAAAATGGGAACTGTACACTTCACAATGGTTATTAGACGATGGTAACTTTACACTTCACAATTGTTACTACACAATGGGAATCTTACACCTGACAATGGTCACTACACAATGGTAACTGTACGCTTCACAATGGTAACCACACAATAACAACTGTATATTAAACAATCGTTACCACACAATGGGAACTGTACCCTTCACAATGGTTATCACACAATGGGAACTCTACACTTCACAATGGTTACACACAATGGGAACCGTACACTTCACAGCAATTACCGCACAATGGTAACTGTACACTTCACAATCGTTACAACAAAATGAAAACTGTACACTTCACAATGGTTACACATTATATGATCTGTACACTTCACAATGGTTACCACACAATGGGAATTGTACTTTTCACAATGGTTACCACAAAATGGAAACTGTACACTTCACAATGGTTCCCACACAATGGAAACTGTACACTTCTCAATGGTTACACACAATTGTAACTGTACACTTTACAGTGGTTACGACACAATGGTAACTCAGCACTTCACAATTGTTACCACACAATGGGAACTGTGCACTTCAAAATGGTTTCACAATATGAAAACTGTACACTTCACAATGGTTACCACACAATGAGAACTGTAACCTTCCCCATGGTTACACACAATGGGAACTGTACACTTCACAATGGTTACCACAAAATGGTAACTGTAGACTTCACAATAATTATGCACAATGGGAACAGTACACTTCACAAATGTTACCACACAATGGGAACTGTACATTTCACAATGGTTTCCAAACAATGCGAACTGTACACTTCACAATAGTTACCACATAATGAAAACTGTACACTTCACAATGGATACACACAATGAAAACGGTACAGTTCACAGTGGTCACCACACAATGGTAAATATACACTTCACAATAGTTACCAAACAATGAATACTGTACACGTCACTATGGTTACACACAATGGAAACTGTACACTTCACAATTGTTACCACACAATTGGAACTGTACACTTCAAAATTCCCACAAAATGGGAACTGTTCACATCACAATGGTTTTCACACCATGGGAACTGTACACTTCACAGCAGTTACCACACAATGGTAACTGCACACTTTACAATGGTTTCACACAATGAAAAATCTACACTTCACAATGGTTCCCACACAATGGGAATTCTACACTTCACAATGGTTACCACACACTGGGAACTGTACACTTCATTGCAGTTACCACACCATGGGAACTGTACACTTCAAAATAGTTACCACACAGTGGTAAACGTACGCTTTCCAATGGTTAACACACAATGGAAAATGTACACTTGACAATGATTACCACACAGTGAAAACTGTACACTTCACAATGGTTCCCACAGAATGGGAACTGTACACTTCACAATGATTCCCACAAAATGGAAACTGTACACTTCAAAATGGTTACACACAATGGTAAATGTACACTTCACAGCGGTTACCACACAATAATAAATATACACTTCACAATGGTTACCAAACGATGGGAACTGGACACTTCAGAATTGTTACACACAATGGGAACTGTACACTTCTCAATGATTACCACACAATGGAAACTGTACACTTTCCAATGGTTACACACAATATGAACTGGGCACTTCACAATGGTTACCACAAAATGGTAACTGTACACTTTACTATGGTTACGCACAATGAGAACTGGACAATTCACAATGGTAACAAAACCATGAAAACTGTGCATTTCACCACGGTTACAGACAATGGTAACTGTACACTTCACAGTGGTTAACACACAATGGTAACTGTACACTTCACAGCAGTTAACACACAATGGGAACTGGAAACTTCACAGTGGTTTTTACACAGTGGGAACTCTATCCTTAACTATGGTAATCACACAATGCAAATGGTATATTTCAGAACGGTTTTACACAATCCGAACTCTACACCTCACAGCGATTACCACACAATGGGAACAGTACACTTCACCACGGTTACCACACAATGGGAATTGTACACCTCACAATGGTTACCACACAATGGGAACTGTACACTTAACAATGGTTACACACAATGATAACTGTACACTTCACAATGGTTGCCAACAATGCTAACTGTACACTTCAAAATGGTTACCACACAATGTAACTGTACTCTTCACAGCGGTTATTACACAATGGGAACTGTACACTTCACAATGGTTACTACACAACGGTAACTGTACACTTCACAGTGGTCACCAAACAATGGGAAGTCTACACATGAAAATGGTTACACACAATGAAAACTTTACACTTCACAATGTTTACCACACAATGGGAACTGTACACTTCCCAATGATTCCACACATTGGAAACTGTACACTTCACAATGGTTACCACACAATGAGAACTGTACACTTCACAATGATTACCACACAATGAAAACTGTACACTTCACAATGGTTACCACACAATGGGAACTGTACACTTAACAATGGTTACCATAAAATAATAACTGTACACTTCACAATAATTACTACAACATTGTAACTGTACACTTCACAATGGTTACCACAAAATGGGAACTGTACACTTTACAATGGTTACACACAATGGGAACTGTACACTTCACAATGGTTACCAAACAATAAAAACTGTACACTTCAAAATGGTTACAGAAAATGGGATCTGTACACTTCACAATGGTTACCACACAATGGGAACTCTACACTTCACAATGGTTCTTAAACAATGGTGACTGTACACTTCACAATGGTTACCACACAATACGAACTCTACATGGTGTCCACACAATGGTAACTGTACACTTCACAATGTTTACCACAGAATTAAACGTGTACACGTCACAATGGTTACACGCATTGGGAACTGTACACTTCACAATTGTTACCACACAATTTGAACTTTACATTTCACAATAGTTCCCACACAAAGGGAACTGTACACATCACAATGGTTCCCACACAATGGGAAATATACTCTTCACAGAAGTTACCACAAAATGGTAACTGTACACTTAACAATGTTTACCACGCAATAAGAAGTGTAAACTTCACAATGGTTCCATATAATGGAAATTCTACACTTCACAGTGGTTCCCACACAATGTAAAATGTACATTTCACAATGGTTACCACCCAATGGGAACTGTACACTTCACAGCATTTACAACACCATGGGAATCGTACACTTTACAATGGTAACCACACAGTGGTAACTGTACACTTCACAATGGTTACCACACAATGGGAACTGTACACTTCACAATGTTTAGCACGCAATGTGATCTGTACACTTCAAAATGCTTACCACACAATGGGAACTGTACACTTCAGGATGGTTACCACACAATGGGAACTGTACACTTTACAATGGTTATCACACAATGGGAACTGTACACTTCACAATGTTTAGCACGCAATGTGATCTGTACACTTCAAATTGCTTACCACACAATGGGAACTGTACACTTCAGGATGGTTACCACACAATGGGAACTGTACACTTTACATTGGTTATCACACAATGGGAACTTTACACTTCACAATGGTTACCACACAGTGGGAACTGTACACTTCACAATGGTCACCAAACAATGGGAACCGTACACTTCACAATGGTTAAACACTATGGGAACTGTACACTTCACAATGGTTACACACAATGGTAAATATACACTTCACAATAATTACCACAGAATGAAAACTGTACTGTTCACAATGGTTACCACACAATGGGAACAACTGTACACTTCGTAGCAATTACAACACAATAGAAACTGTACACTTCACAGCGATTACCACACAATGTAAACTTTACACTTCACAATGGTTAACACACAATAATAACTGCTCACTTCAGAATGGTTACTACACAATGGTAACTCTACATTTCGCAATGGTTACACGCATTTGTAACTCTACACTACATAATGGTTACACAGAATGGTAACTGTACACTTCACAATAGTTGCCACACAATTGTTACTTTACACTTCAGAATGGTTACACAAAATAGTAACTGTACACTTCACAATGGTCACCACAGAATGGGAACTTTACACTTCACAATGGTTACCACAGAATGAAAAATGTATAGTTTGCAAAGATTACCACACAATGGTAACTGTACAATTCACAATGGTTACCACACAATAAAAATTGTACACTTCACAATGGTTACACACAATGGTAACTGCACACTTCACAATGGTTACCACACAATAGGAACTGTACACTTCACAGTCGTTACCACACAATGGGAACTCTACACTTCAGAATGGGTACCACATAATGGAAACTGTACACTTCATAATAATTACAGACAGTGGTAACTGTACACTTCATAATGGTTACACACAATAGTAACTGTACACTTCAGAATTGTTACCACAAAACAGTAACTGTACTCTTCACAGCGGTTACCACAAAATGGTAACTGTACGCTTCACAGCAGTTACCACAAAATGGGATCTACACTTCACTATGTTTACCACACAATGGGAACTGTACACTTCACAATGGTCACTACACAATGGTAACTTTAACTTCACAATGGTTACCACAGAATGAAAACTGAAGAGTTCGCAATGGTTTCCACACAATGGGAACTGTACACTTCAGAGTGGTTACCACAAAATAGGAACTGTACACTACACAATGGTTACCGCACAATGGGAACTGTACAAGTCACAATCGTTACCACAGAATAACTGTACACTTCATAATGGTCACCACGCAATTGTAACTGTACACTTCGCAATAATTACCACACAATGGGAAGGTTACACTTCACCATGTTTACACACAATGGTAACTTTACACTTCACAATGGTTCCCACACAATGGGAACTCTACACTTCTCCATGGTTATCACACAATGGGATCTGTACATTTCACAATGGTTACACACAATGGTAACTGTTCACTTCACAATCGCTACCACACAATTGTAATTTTACAGTTCACAGCAGTTACCACACAATGGAAACTGTACACTTCAATATGATTACCACACAATAGGAACTGTACACTTCACAACAGAAACCACAAAATAAGAACCCTACACTTCATAATTGTTACCACACAATGGTAACTGTAAACGTCTCTATGGTTACCACACAATGTGAACTGTGCTCTTCACAATGGTTACCACACAATGGTAACTGTACACTTCACAATGGTTCCCACACAGTGGTAACTCTAAACGTCACAATGCTTGTACACAAGGGTAACTGTACACTTCACAATGGTTACCACACAAAGGGAACTGTACACTTCACAATGGTTACACGCAATGGAAACTGCACACTTTACAATGGTTACCACACAACAAAAACTGTACACTTCACAATGGTTACCACACAATGGGAACTGTACACTTCGCAATGGTTACCACTCAATGGGAACTGTACACTTTAGAATGGTTACACACAATGGAAACTGTACACTTCACAAGGGTTACACGCAATGGAAACTTTACACTTCAAAACGGTTACACACAATGGTAACTGTACACTTCACAATAATTACCACAAAATGGTAACAGTACCATTCACAGCGTTTATCACAAAACGGTAACTGTACACTTCACAATGTTTACCACACAATGGGATTTTAAAACTTAACAATTGTTACCACGCAACGGTAACTGTACACTTCACCATGGTTACACACAATGGTAACTGTACACTTCACAGCGGTTACCACGCAATGCGGACCATACACTTTACAATGGTTAAATACTATTGGAACTGTACACTTCACAATGGTAACACAGAATGGTAACTGTACACTTCGACATGGTTACCACAGAATGGAAACTGTACTGTTCGCTATGGTTACCAAAAATGAAAACTGTACACTTCACAGCAGTTACCACGCAATGGTAACTGTTCACTTCACAATGGTTGCCACAGAATAGGAAGGGTTCGCTTTACAATTGTTACACACAATAAGAACTCTACACTTCACAATGGTTCACACACAATGGGAACTGTACACTTCACAATCATTACCACACAATGGGAACTATACACTTCACAGCAGTTACCACACCGTAAAAACTGTAGCATTCACAATGGTTACCACAAAGTGGTAACTGTACACTTCACAATAGTCACCACACCATGGAAAGTGTACACTTCACAATGTTAACCACACTATGAAAACTCTACACTTCACAGTGGTTCCCACACAGTTGAAACTGTACACTTCACAATGGTTCCCACAAAATAAATACTGTACACTCCACAATGGTTACACACAATTGTAACTGTACACTTCACAGCGATTACCACAAAATAGTAAATGTACACTTCAGAATGGTTACCACACAATGGGAACTGTACACTTCACAATGGTTGCACACAATAGGAACTGTGCACTTCACAATGGTTACACACAATGGAAGCTGTACACTTCACAGTGGTTACCATTCAATGGTAACTGTGCACTTCAAAATGGTTACGCACAATGGGAAGTGTACACTTCACAATGGTTACCAAACAATGGAAACTGTGCACTTCACAATGGTTACACACAATGGAAGCTGTACACTTCACAGTGGTTACCATTCAATGGTAACTGTGCACTTCACAATGGTTACAACACAATGAAAAATGTACACTTCACAATGGTTACACACAATGGGAACTGTAAACTTCACAATGGTTACCACACAATGCGAAGTGAACACTTCACAATGGTTTCCAAACAATGGGGACTGTACCCTTCACAATGGTTACCACACAATGGTAACTGTACACCTCACTATTATTACAACACAATGCAAACAATACACTTCACAGTGGATACACACATGGGAACTGTACACTTCTTAATGGTTAAACACAATAAGAACTGTACACTTTACAATGGTTACAACACAATGGTAACTGTACACTTCACAGCGGTTACCACACAATGGTAACTGTGCGCTTCACAATGGTTACCACACAATGGAAACTGTACACTTCAAAATGGTTACACACAATGGGAGCTGTAAACTTCACAATGGTTTCCACAGTATGGGAACTGTAAATATCACAATGGTTACCACACAATGGGAACTGTACACTTCACAGTAGTTATGACACAATTTAAACTGTGCACCTCACAATGGTTACCACACAATTGGAACTGTACACTTCACAATGGTTATCACACAGTGGTAACTGTACACTTCACAATCGTTACCACACAATAAGAACGGTACACTTCAAAATAGTTACCACAAAATGAAAATTTTACACTTCACAATGGTTCCCAAACAATGGGGACTGGACACTTCACAATGGTTCCCACACAATGGGAACTGTACACTTCACAATGGTTACACACAAGAGTTACTGTAAACTTCACAGCGGTGACCACACAATGGTAACTGTACACTTCACAATGGTTACCACAAAATGAAAACTGTACACTTCACAATGGTTACACACAATGGGAGCTGTACACTTCACAATGGTTACCACACAATGGGAACTGTACACTTCCCAATGGTTAAACACAATAAAAACTGTACACTTCACAATGGTTACCACACAATGGGAACTGTACACATCACAGCAGTTACCACACAATGGAGACTGTACACTTTACAATGGTTACACACAATAGTAACTGTACACTTCACAATGGTCCCAACGCAAGAGCAAATTTACACTTCACAATGGTTACCACACAATGGGAACTCTCCACTTCACAATGGTTACACACAATGGTAACTGTACTCTTCACAATGATTACCACACAATGGGAACTGTACACTTCACAATGGTTACAAACAATGGTAACTGTACACTCCACAGCAGTTACCACACAATAGGAACCGTACACTTCACAATGGTTAAGCACTAAGAGAACTTTCCATTTCACAATGGTTACACACAATGAAAATTGTACAGATTGCAATGCTTACCACGGAATGGGAGCTGTACTGTTCGCAAAGGATACCACACAATGGGAACTGCACACTTCGTAGCGATTACCACACAATGAAAACTGTACACTTCACAGCGTTTACCAGACAATGGGAACTCTTCACTTCACAATGGTTACTACACAATAAAAACTGTACACTTCACAATCGTTATCAAACAATAATAGGCGTACACTTCACAATGGTTACCACACAATGGTAAGTGTACACTTCGCAATGGTTCCCACAGAATGGGAACTGTACATTTCGCAATGGTTCCCACACAATGGAAACTCTACACTTCACAGCGATTACCACAGAATGAAAACTGTACACTTCACAATGGTTACCACACATTGGGAACTGTACACTTCACAGTGGTTACAAACAATTGCAACTGTACACTTCACAATGGTTACCACACAATGATAACTGTACACTTCACAACATTTACCACACAATGGAGACTGTACACTTCGCAGCGGTTACCACACAATGGTAACTGTACACTTTACAATGTTTATTACACAATGGGATTCGTACACTTTTCAGCGGTTACCACACAATGGTAACTTTACACTTCACAACGGTTACACACTAGGGAAACTGAACACTTCACAATGGTTAACACAAAATGGTAACTGTACAATTCACAGCGCTTACCACACAATGGTAACTGTACACATTACAGTGGTTACACACAAGGGAAACTGTACACTTCAGGTTGGTTACAAACCAAAGGAAACTGTACACTTCACAATGGTTAAACACAATGGTAACTGTACACTTTACAATGGTTACCACACAATGGAATCTGTACACTTTGCCGCAGTTGCCACACAATGGTAACTGTACCCTTCACAATGGTTACACACTATGGGAACTGTACACTTCACAATGGTTACCACACAATGGTAACTGTACACTTCACAGCGGTTACCACACAATGGTAACTGCACACATCACAGTGGTTACACACAAGGGGATCTGTACACTTCAGAATGGTTACAACACTATGAAAACTGTACACTTCACAATGGTTAAACACAATGGGAACTGTACACTTCACAATGGTTACACACAGTGGTAACTCTACACTTCACAGCGGTCACCACACAATGTGAACTGTACACTTCACCATGGTTACCACACAATGGGAACCATACACTTCACAATGGTTATACACAATGGGAACTGTACACTTCAAAATTGTTACCACACAAGGAGAACTGTACACTTCACAATAGTTTCCACACAATGGGAACTATACACTTCACAATTGTTACCACACAATGGGAATGGTGCATTTTACAATGGTTACACACAATGGGAACTGTACACTTCACAGCGGTTACCACACAATGGGAACTGTACACTTCATAATGGTTACACACAATGGGAACTGGTGTGATGCGCCGATCCTTACCCAAGTTTTGTTTTTGTTCTGAAGACGAAAATTTCTAATGTTGGTCGAGCGTGTCTCGAACACACATCCTCGAAATTTTTCTGCGTTGGTCTTTGAAACGCCTAAATGACAGGTCCCTGTGAGCCAACGTACCTGGCTGGCCGAGATTCATGCTTGCGCTGAGGCCTTATTGGGCTTCCATGTAGAGTCCAAATTTCAATGTACGTGCGGCAGAAGCGAGCACATGCAATGCCCGGCTCAGCTTTATTATTTCTCTCGATTTATGTTGTTCATAGCAAGCGGGTAACGCTGTGTTGGTCGAGGCCAGTCTCGAATTTCTGATCTCACTGTCTGCGTAGCTCGACATTCCACTGTCATGGGATTTCAGGAGTGATGCGCCGATCCTAACCCAAGTTTTTTTCCGTTCTGAAGACGGAAATTTCCCATGTTGGTCGGGCGGGTCTCAAACACCCGTCCTCGAAATTTTTATTAAGTTGGTTTTTGAGGCGCCTAAATGACAGCTTCCTGTGAGCCACCGTACCTGGCAGGCTGAGTTTCATGCTAGCGCTGAGGACTTTTGGGGCTTCTATGTAGATTCCCAATTTCAGTGTACATGCTGCCAAAGCAAGCACATGCCATGCCCAGCTCAGCTTTTTTATTTCTTTTGGTTTTAATGTTGTTTATAGCAAGCGGGTAGTGCTTTGTCGGTCGAGGCCAGTCTCGAATTTGGGATCTTACTGTCGGCCCAGCTCGACATTCCACTGTCACCGGATGACAGGTGTGATGGGCCGAGCCTAACCCAAGTTTTGTTTCCGTTCTGAAGACGGAAATTTCCCATGTTGGTCAGGCAGGTCTCAAACACGCATCCTCGAAATTTTTATTGCGTTGGTCTTCGAAGCGCCTAAATGACAGGTTCCTGTGATCCACTGTACCTGGCGGGGCGAGTTTCATGTTAGCACTGAGGTTTTGTCGGGATTCCATGTAGAGTTTTAATTTCAGTGTATGTGCTGCTGAAGAGAGCACATGCCGTGCCTGGCTCAGCTTATATATTACTGTCGGTTTTTATGTTGTTTATAGCAAGCGGGTAGTGCTGTTTCGGTCAAAAACAGTTTCAAATTTGTGATCTCACTTTCCGCCCGGCTCGACATTCCAATGTCATGGGATTATAGGTTTGATGCGCCGAGCCTAACCCAAGTTTTTTTTCCGTTCTGAAGACGGAAGTTGCTTATGTTTGTGGGGAGGGTCTCGAACACGCATTTTCGAAATATTTTTTGCTTTGGTCTTGGAAGCGTCTAAATGAGTTTCCTGTGAGCAACCATACCTTCCAGGCCGAGTTTTATGTTAGTCCTGAGGCCTTTTGAAGCTTCTATGTAGAGTCCCAATTTCAGTGTACGTGCTGCCAAAGCGAGCACATGCCATGGCTGGCTCAGCTTTTTTATTTCTTTCTGTTCTTATGTTGTTTATAGCAAGTGGAAAGCGCTGTGTCAGTCGAGGCCAGTCTTGAATTTGTGACCTAACTGTCCATTCTGCTCGACATTCCAATGTCATGGGATGACAGGTGTGATGCACCGAGCCTGACCCCAGCTTTGTTTCTGTTCTGAAGATGGAAATTTCTCATGTTGGTCGGGCGGGTCTCGAACACGCATTATCAAAAATTTTTTTGCGTTGGTCTTCGAAGCGCCAAAATGACAGGTTTCTGTGAGCCACCATACCTGGCAGGCAGAGTTTCATGCTAACGTTGAGGCATTCGCAGACTTCTATGTAGAGTCCCGATTTCAGTGTACATGCTGCCAAAGCGAGGACATGCCATGCTGGGCTCAGCTTTTTTATTTCTCTCAATTTATGTTGTTTATAGCAAGCGGGTAGCGGTGTGTTGGCTGAGGCCAGTCTCGAATTGGTGATTTCACTGTCTGCCCGGCTCGACATTCCACTGTCATGGAATGAAAGGTGTGATGCGTCGAACCTAACCCAAGTTTTGTTTTCGTTCTGGAGACAAAAATTTCCCATGTTGGTCGGGCGGGTCTCGAACACACATCCTCAAAATTTTTTTTGCGTTCGTCTTCGAAGCGCCTAAATGACAGGTTCCTGTGAGTCACCATACCTGGCAGGCTGAGATTTATGCTAGCGCTGAGGCCTTTTCAGGCTTCTACGTAGAGTCCCAATTTCAGACTACGTGCTGCCAAATCAAGCACATGCCATGCCCGGCTCAGCTCTTTTATTTATTTCCGTTTTTATGTTGTTTATAGCAAGCGGGTAGTGCTGTGTCAGTCGACACCAGTCTCGAATTTGTGATCTCACTGTCCGCCCAGCTCGACATTCCACTGTCATGGGATTACAGGTGTGATGCACCGAGCCTAACCCAAGTTTTGTTTCCATTCTGAAGACGGAAATTTCTTATGTTGGTCGGGCAAGTCTCGAACACGCGTCCTCGAAATTTTTTGCATTGGTCTTCGAAACGCCTAAAAAACAGGTTTCTGTGAGCCACCGTACCTAACATGCCGAGTTTCATGTTAGCGCTGAGGCCTTTTGAAGCTTCTATGTAGAGTCCCAATTTCAGTGTACGTGCTGTGGAAGCGAGCACATGCCGTGCCCGGTTCAGCTTTATTATTTCTTTCTGTTTTTATATTGTTTATAGCAAGCGGGTAGCGCTGTGTCAGTCGAGGCCAGTCTCGAATTTGTGATCTCACTCTTTGCCCGGCTCGACATTCCACTTTCATGAAATGACAGGTGTGATGTGCCGAGCCTAACCCAAGTTTTGTTTTTGTTCTCAAAACGGAAATTTTCCATGTTGGTCGGGCGGGTCTCGAAGACGCATCCTTGAAATATTTTTTGCGTTGGTCTTTGAAGCGCCTAAATGACAGGATCCTGTGAGCCACCGTTCCTGACCGGCCGAGTTTAATGTTAGCCCTGAGGCCTCTTCGGGCTTCAATGCCGAGTCCCAATTTCAGTGTACGTGCTGCCAAAGCGAGCACATGTTGTGCCCGGCTCAGCTTTTATATTTATCTCGGTTTCTATGATGTTTATAACAAGCAGTTAGCGCTGTGTCAGTCGACACCAGTCTCGAATTTGGGATCTCACTGTCTGCTCGGCTCTATATTCTGCTGTCATGGGATCACAAATGTGATGCGCCTAGACTAACACAAGTTTTGTATCCATTTTGAAGACGGACATTTCCGACGGTGGTCGGGCAAGTTACGAACTGGCATCCTCAAAAATTTTTTTGCGTTGGTCTTCAAAGCGCCTAAATGACAGGTTCCAGTTAGCCACCGTACCTGGCAGGCCGAGTTTCATATTAGGGCTGAGGTATTTTCGGGCTTTTATGTAGAGCCCCAATTTCAGTGTCCGTGCTGCCAAAGCGAGCACATGCTGTGCCCGGCTAAGCTTTATTATTTTTTTCGGTTTTGATGTTGTTTATAGCAAGCGGGTAGCACTGTGTCGGTCGAGGCAAGTCTCGAATTTGGGATCTCACTCACTGCTTGGCTCAATATTTCGCTGTCATAGAATTAGAGGTGTGATGCGCTGAGCCTAACCCAAGTTTTGTTTTCGTTCTGAAGACGGACATTTCCCACGTTGGTCGGGCGAGTAACAAACAGGCATCCTCGAAATACTTTTTGCGTTGGTCTTCAAAGTGCCTAAATGACAGGTTTATGTGAGCCATAGTACCTGGCAGGCCGAGTTTCATGTTAGTGTTGAGGCCTTTTGGGGCTCCTATGTAGAGTCTCAATTTCAGTGTACGTGCTTCCAAAGCGAGCACATGCCATGCCCGGCTCAGCTTTATTATTTCTTTCGCTTTTTATTTTGTTTATAGCAAGTAAGTAGTGCTGTGTCGGTTGAGAAAACTCTCGAATTTGTGATCTCACTGTCCGCCCGGCTCAACATTCTGCTGTCATGGAATGACGGGTGTGATGTGCTGAGCCAAACCCAAGTTTTGTTTCCTTTCTGAAGATGGACATTTCCCACGTTTGTCGGGCAAGTAACAAGCAGGCATCCTCGAAATGTTTTTTGCGTTGGTCTTCAAAGAGCAAAAATGACAGGTTCCTGTGAGCCCCCTTACTTGGCACACCGAATTTCATGTTAGCACTGGGGCCTTTTCGAGCTCCTATGTAGAGTCCCAATTTCAGCGTACGTGCTGTTGAGGCAAGCACATGCTATGCTTGGCTGAGCTTTATTATTCCTTTCAGTTTGTATGTTGTTTATAGCAAGCAGGTAGAGCTGTGTTGGTCGAGGCTAGCTCGAATATAAGATCTAACTGTCTGCCCGGCTTGACATTTCGCTGTCATGGGATTTCCGGTGTGATGCGTGGAGCTTAACCCACGTTTTGATTTTGTTCTGAAGACGGACATTTCCCACGTCGGTCGGGCGGGTCACGAACAGGCATCCTCGAAATATTTTTTGCGTTGGTCTTCAAAGCGCCTAAATGTCAGGTTCCTGTGAGCCACCGTACCTGACAGGCCGAGTTTCATGTTACTGCTGAAGCCTTTTCGTGCTCCTATGTAGAGTCACAATTTCAGTGTACGTGCTGCTATAGCGAGCACATGCCCCACCTGGCTCAGCTTTATTTCTTTCAGTTTTTATGTTGTTTATAGCAAGAGGGTAGCTCTGTGTCGGTCGAGGCCAGTCTCGAATTTGGGATCTCACTGTCCGCCCGGCTCGACATTCCACTGTAATGGGATTACAGATGTAATGCACTGAGCCTAACCCAAGTTTTTTTCCATTCTGAAGATGGACATTTCCCACGTTGGTCAGGCAAACCACGAACAGGCATCCTCGAAATACATTTTGCGTTGGTCTTCAAAGCGCCTAAATGACTGGTTCCTGTGATCCACCGTACCTGGCAGGCTGAGTTTCATGTTAGCACTGAGGCCTCTTCAGGCTCCTATGTAGAATCCCAATTTCAGTGTACATGCTGCCGAAGTGAGCACATGGCATGCCCGGCTCAGCATTATTATTTCTTTCGGTTATTATGTTGTATATAGCAAGTGGGTAGCGCTGTGTCGGTCGAGGCCAGTCTCGAATTTGGGATCTCACTGCCTGCCTGGCTCAACATTCCACTGTCATGGAATTACAGGTGTGATGTGCCAAGCCTAAACCAAGTTTCGCTTTCGTTCTTAAGACGGACATTTCCCACGTTGGTCGAGTGGGTCACGAACAGGCATCCTCGGAATCTTTTTGTGGTGGTCTTCAATGTGCCTAAATGACTGTTCATGTGAGCCACCGTACCTCGCAGGCGGAGTTTCATGATACCGCTGAGGCCTTTTCAGGCTCCTATGTAGAGTCCCAATTTAAGTGTAAGTTCTGGCAAAGCGAGCACATGATGTGCCTGACTCAGCTTTATTATTTCTTTCGGTTTTTATGTTGTTTATAGCAAGCGGGTAGCACTGTGTCGGTCGAAGCCAGTCTCGAATTTGGAATCTCCCTGTTTTCCCGGCTCAACATTCTGCTGTCATGGGATTACAGGTGTGATGCGCTGATCCTAACCCAAGTTTTGTTTCCGTTCTGAAGACGGACATTTCCGACGTGGTTGGGCGGGTCACGAACAGGCATCCTCGAAATTTTTTGCATTGGTCTTCAAAGTGCCTAAATGAATGTTCGTGTGAGCCACCGTACCTGGCAGGGCGAGGTTCATGTTAGCACTGAGGCCTTTTTGGGCTCCTATGTAAAGTCCTAATTTCAGTGTATGTGCTGCCGAAGCGAGCACATGCCATGCCCGGCTCAGCTTTATTATTTCTTTTGGTTGTTATGTGGTTTATAGCAAGCGGGTAGCGCTGTGTCAGTCGAGGCCAGTCTCGAATTTGGGATCTCACTGTCCGCCCTGCTCAACATTCCACTGTCATGGGATTACAGGTGTGATGCGCTGAGCCTATCCCAAGGTTTTTTTCCGTTCTGAAGGCGGACCTTTCCCACGTTGTTCAGGCGTGTCTCGAACAGGCATCCTCGAAATACTTTTTGCGTTGGTCTTCAAAGCGTTTAAATGAAAGGTTTCTGTGAGCCATTGTACCTGGCAGGCCGAGTTTCATGTTATCGCTGAGGCCTTTTCGGACTCCTATGTAAAGTCTCAATTTCAGTGTATGTGTTTTCGAAGCAAGCACATGCCATGCCCGGCTCAGCTCTATTATTTCTTTCGGTTTTTCTGTTGTTTATAGCAAGTGGGTAGCGCTGTGTCGGTCGAGGCCAGTCTCAAATTTGGGATCTCACTGTTTGCCGGGCTCAAAATTCTGCTGTCATTTGATAACAAGTGTGATGCGCCGAGCCGAACCCAAGTTATGTTAGCGTTCTAAAGACTGACATTTCCCACGTTGGTCGGGGGGTCACGAACAGGCATCTTCGAAAGGTTTTTTGCGTTAGTCTTCAAAGCGTTTAAATGACAGGTTCCTGTGAGCCACTGTACCTGGCAGGCGGAGTTTCATGTTAGCGCACAGGCATTTTCGGGCTCCTATGTAGAGTCAAAATTTCAGTGTACGTGCTGCCAAAGCGAGCAAATGCCATGTCCGGCTCAGCTTTATCATTTCTTTCGTTTGTTTTGTTGTTTATAGCAAGCGGGTAGCGCTGTGTCAGTCGAGGCCAGTCTCCAATTTGGGATCTCACTGTCCGCCCGGCTCAACATTCTGCTGTCATGGAATTACAGGTGTGATGCGCCGAGCCTCACCCAAGTTCTGTTTTCGTTCTGAAGATGGACATTTCCCATGTCATCTGGCGGGTCACGAACCGGCATCCTCGAAATATATTTTGCGTTGGTCTTCAAAGTGCCTAAATGACAGACTCCTTTGAGAAACCGTACCTGGCAGGCCGAGTTTCATGTTAGCACTGAGGCCTTTTCAGGCTTCTATGTAGAGTCCCAATTTTAGTGTACATGCTGCCAAAGCGAGCACATACGTGCCCGGCTCAGCTTTATTATTTCTTCCGGTTTCTATGTTGTTTATAGCAAGTGGGTAGCTCTGTGTCGGTCGAGGCCCGTCTCGAATTTGGGATCTTACTGTTGGCCCGGCTTGACATTCAACTGTCATGGGATGACAGGTGTGATGCGCCGAGCCTATCTCAAGTTTTGTTTCCGTTTTGAAGATGGAAATTTCCCATGTTGGTTGGGCAGGTATCGAACACGCATCCTCAAAATGTTTTCTGTGTTGGTCGTTGAAGCGCCTAAATGACAGGTTCTGGTGAGCCACCGTACCTGGCAGGCCGAGTTTGATGTTAGCACTGAGGCCTTTTCGAGCTTCTATGTAGAGTCCCAATTTCAGTGTATGTGCTGCCGAAACGAGCACATGCCATGCCCGACTCAGCTTTTCTATTTCTCACGGTTTTTTTTTTAATTTTTTTAAAATTTTTTATTGGATTTTAGGTTTTGGGGTACATGAGCAGAGCATGCAAGACAGTTGCATAGGTACACACATGGCAGTGTGCTTTGCTTTTCTTCTCCCCTTCACCCACATTTGGCATTTCTCCCCAGGCTATCCCTCCCCACCTCCCCCTCCCACTGGCCCTCCCCTTTTCCCCCCAATAGACCCCAGTGTTTAGTACTCCCCTTTCTGTGTCCATGTGTTCTCATTTTTCATCACCCGCCTATGAGTGAGAATATGCGGTGCTTCATTTTCTGTTCTTGTGTCAGTTTGCTGAGGATGACGTTCTCCAGATTCATCCATGTCCCTACAAACGACACAGACTCATCAATTCTGATTGCTGCATAATATTCCATGGTGTATATGTGCCACATTTTTCCAATCCAGTCTATCATCAATGGGCATTTTGGTTGATTCCAGGTCTTTGCTATTGTAAACAGTGCTGCAATGATCATTCGTATACATGTGTCCTTATAGTAGAACGATTTATAGTTTTTTGGATATATACCCAGTAATGGGATTGCTGGGTCAAATGGAATTTCTATTTCTAAGGCCTTGAGGAATCGCCACACTGTCTTCCACAATGGTTGAACTAATTTACACTCCCACCAACAGTGTAAAAGTGTTCCTTTTTCTCCACATCCTCTCCAGCATCTGTTGTCTCCAGATTTTTTAATGATCGCCATTCTAACTGGCGTGAGATGGTATCTCAATGTGGATTTGATTTGCATCTCTCTGATGACCAGTGACGATGAGCATTTTTTCATATGATTGTTGGCCTCATATATGTCTTCTTTCGTAAAGTGTCTGTTCATATCCTTTGCCCACTTTTGAATGGGCTTGTTTGTTTTTTTCCTGTAAATCCGTTTGAGTTCTTTGTAAATTCTGGATATCAGCCCTTTGTCAGATGGGTAGACTGCAAAAATTTTTTCCCATTCTGTTGGTTGCTGATCCGCTCTAGTGACTGTTTCTTTTGCCGTGCAGAAGCTGTGGAGTTTAATTAGGTCCCATTTGTCTATTTTGGCTTTTGTTGCCAATGCTTTTGGTGTTTTGTTCATAAAGTCCTTGCCTACTCCTATGTCCTGGATAGTTTTGCCTAGATTTCCTTCTAGGGTTTTTATAGTGCCAGGTCTTATGTTTAAGTCTTTAATCCATCTGGAGTTAATTTTAGTGTAAGGTGTCAGGAAGGGGTCCAGTTTTTGCTTTCTACACATGGCTAGCCAGTTTTCCCAACACCATTTGTTGAACAGGGAATTCTTTCCCCCTTGCTTGTTTTTGTCAGGTTTATCAAAGATTGTCTAGTTGTAGATATGTTGTGTTGCCTCCGGTGCCTCTGTTTTGTTCCATTGGTCTATATCTCTGTTTTGGTACCAGTATCATGCTGTTTTGATTATTGTAGCCTTGTAGTATAGTTTGAAATCCGGTAGTGTGATGCCCCCGCTGTGTTCTTTTTGCTTAGAATTGAATTGGCTATGCGGGCTCTCTTTTGGTTCCATATGAAGTTCATGGTGGTTTTTCCAGTTCTGTGAAGAAAGTCAATGGTAGCTTGATGGGGATAGCATTGATTCTGTAAATTACGTTGGGCAGTATAGCCATTTTCATGATATTAATTCTTCCTAACCATGAACATGGAATGTTTCTCCATCTGTTTGTGTCCTCTCTGATTTCATTGAGCAGTGGTTTGTAGTTCTCCTTGAAGAGGTCCCTTACGTTCCTTGTGTGTTGTATTCCAAGGTATTTTATTCTTTTTGTAGAAATTGTGAATGGCAGTTCGTTCTTGATTTGGCTTTCTTTAAGTCTGTTATTGGTGTAGACGAATGCTTGTGATTTTTTCACATTGACTTTATATCCTGAGACTTTGCTGAAGTTGCTTATCAGTTTCAGGAGTTTTTGGGCTGAGGTGATGGGGTCTTCTAGGTATACTATCATGTCGTCTGCAAATAGAGACAATTTGGCTTCCACCTTTCCTATTTGAATACCCTTTATTTCTTTTTCTTGCCTGATTGCTCTGGCTAGAACTTCCAGTACTATATTGAATAGGAGTGGTGAAAGAGGGCATCCTTGTCTAGTGCCAGATTTCAACGGGAATGCTTCCAGTTTTTGCCCATTCAGTATGATATTGGCTGTTGGTTTGTCATATATAGCTTTTATTACTTTGAGATACGTTCCATCGATACCGAGTTTATTGAGGGTTTTTAGCATAAAGAGCTGTTGAATTTTGTCAAATGCCTTCTCTGCTTCAATTGAGATAATCATGTGGTTTTTGTTTTTGGTTCTGTTTATGTGGTGAATTACGTTGATAGACTTGCGTATGTTGAACCAGCCTTGCATCCCCGGGATGAATCCTACTTGATCATGGTGAATAAGTTTTTTGATTTGCTGTTGCATTCGGCTTGCCAATATTTTATTGAAGATTTTTGAATCTATGTTCATCATGGATATTGGCCTGAAGTTTTCTTTTCTTGTTGGGTCTTTGCCGGGTTTTGGTAACAAGATGATGTTGGTCTCGTAAAATGATTTGGGAAGTATTCCCTCTTTTTGGATTGTTTGAAATAGTTTTAGAAGGAATGGTACCAGCTCCTCTTTGTGTGTCTGGTAGAATTCAGCTGTGAACCCATCTGGACCTGGGCTTTTTTTGTGTGGTAGGCTCTTAATTGCTGCCTCGACTTCTGACCTTGTTATTGGTCTGTTCATAGTTTCAGCTTCCTCCTGGTTTAGGCTTGGGAGGACACAGGAGTCCAGGAATTTATCCATTTCTTCCAGGTTTACTAGTTTATGTGCATAGAGTTGTTTGTAATATTCTCTGATGATGGTTTCAATTTCTGTGGAATCTGTGGTGATTTCCCCTTTATCATTTTTTATTGCATCTATTTGGTTGTTTTCTCTTTTCTTTTCTTTTTTTCCTTTTTTATTGCATTTTAGGTTTTGGGGTACATGTGCAGAGCATGCAATACAGTTGCATAGGTACACACAGGGCCGTGTGTTTTGTTTGCTTTCTCCCCTTCACCCACATTTGGTATTTCTCCCCTGGCAATCCCTCCCCACCCCCCCTCCCACTGGCCCTCCCCTTTTCCCCCTATAGACCCCAGTGTTTAGTACTCCCCTCTCTGTGTCCATGTGTTCTCATTTTTCATCACCCGCCTATGAGTGAGAATATGCGGTGTTTCATTTTCTGTTCTTGTGTCAGTTTGCTGAGGATGATGTTCTCCAGATTCATCCATGTCCCTACAAACGACACGAACTCATCATTTCTGATTGCTGCATAATATTCCATGGTGTATATGTGCCACATTTTCCCAATCCAGTCTATCATCGATGGGCATTTGGGTTGATTCCAGGTCTTTGCTATTGTAAACAGTGCTGCAATGAACATTCGTGTGCATGTGTCCTTGTAGTAGAACGATTTATAGTCCTTTGGATATATACCCAGTAATGGGATTGCTGGGTCAAATGGGATTTCTATTTCTAAGGCCTTGAGGAATCGCCACACCGTCTTCCACAATGGTTGGACTAATTTACACTCCCACCAACAGTGTAAAAGTGTTCCTTTTTCTCCACATCCTCTCCAGCATCTGTGGTCTCCAGATTTTTTAATGATCGCCATTCTAACTGGCGTGAGATGGTATCTCAATGTGGTTTTGATTTGCATCTCTCTGATGACCAGTGACGATGAGCATTTTTTCATATGATTGTTGGCCTCATATATGTCTTCTTTCGTAAAGTGTCTGTTCATATCCTCTGCCCACTTTTGAATGGGCTTGTTTTTTTCCTGTAAATCTGTTTGAGTTCTTTGTATATTCTGGATATCAGCCCTTTGTCAGATGGATAAACTGCAAAAATTGTTTCCCATTCTGTTGGTTGCTGATTCACACTAGAGACTGTTTCTTTTGCTGTGCAGAAGCTGTGGAGTTTCATTAGGTCCCATTTGTCTATTTTGGCTTTTGTTGCCAATGCTTTTGGTGTTTTGTTCATGAAGTCCTTGCCTACTCTTATGTCCTGGATGGTTTTGCCTAGATTTCATTCTAGGGTTTTTATGGTGCTGGGTCTTATGTTTAAGTCTTTAATCCATCTGGAGTTAATTTTGGTGTAATGTGTCAGGAAGGGGTCCAGTTTCTGCTTTCTGCACATGGCTAGCCAGTTTTCCCAACACCATTTGTTGAACAGGGAGTCCTTTCCCCATTGCTTGTTTTTGTCAGGTTTATCAAAGATTGTATGGTTGTAGCTATGTTGTGTTGCCTCTGATGCCTCTGTTCTGTTCCATTGATCTATATCTCTGTTTTGGTACCAGTACCATGCTGTTTTGATTACTGTAGCCTTATAGTATAGTTTGAAATCTGGTAGTGTGATGCCCCCTGCTGTGTTCTTTTTGCTTAGAATTGACTTGGCTATGCGGGCTCTCTTTTGGTTCCATATGAAGTTCAAGGTGGTTTTTTCCAGTTCTGTGAAGAAAGTCAATGGTAGCTTGATGGGAATAGCGTTGATTCTGTAAATTACTTTGGGCAGTATGGCCATTTTCACCATATTGATTCTTCCTAACCATGAACATGGAATGTTTCTCCATCTGTTTGGGTCCTCTCTGATTTCGTTGAGCAGTGGTTTGTAGTTTACCCTGAAGAGGTCCCTTACGTTCCTTGTGTGTTGTATTCCAAGGTATTTTATTCTTTTTGTAGCAATTGTGAATGGCAGTTCATTTTTGGTTTGGCTCTCTTTAAGTCTGTTATTGGTGTAGAGGAAGGCTTGTGATTTTTGCACATTGATTTTATATCCTGAGACTTTGCTGAAGTTGCTTATCAGTTTCAGGAGTTTTTGGGCTGAGGCGATGGGGTCTTCTAGGTATATTATCATGTCGTCTGCAAATAGAGACAATTTGGCTTCCACCTTTCCTATTTGAATACCCTTTATTTCTTTTTCTTGCCTGATTGCTGTGGCTAGAACTTCCAGTACTATATTGAATAGGAGTGGTGACAGAGGGCATCCTTGTCTAGTGCCTGATTTCAAAGGGAATGCTTCCAGTTTTTGCCCATTCAGTATGATATTGGCTGTTGGTTTGTCATAAATAGCTTTTATTACTTTGAGATACGTTCCATTGATATCGAGTTTATTGAGGGTTTTTAGCATAAAGGGCTGTTGAATTTTGTCAAATGCCTTCTCTGCATCAATTGAGATAAACATGTGGTTTTTGTTTTTGGTTCTGTTTATGTGGTGAATTACGTTGATAGACTTGCGTATGTTGAACCAGCCTTGCATCCCCGCGATGAATCCTACTTGATCATGATGAATACGTTTTTTGATTTGCTGTTGCAATCGGCTTGCCAATATTTTATTGAAGATTTTTGCATCTATGTTCATCATGGATATTGGCCTGAAGTTTTCTTTTCTTGTTGGGTTTCTGCCGGGTTTTCGTATCAGGATGATATTGGTCTCGTAGAATGATTTGGGTAGGATTCCTTCTTTTTGGATTATTTGGAATAGTTTCAGAAGAAATGGTACCAGCTCCTCTTTGTGAGTCTGGTAGAATTCAGCTGTGAACCCGTCTGGACCTGGGCTTTTTTTGTGTGGTAGGCTCTTAATTGCTGCCTCGACTTCTGCCCTTGTTATTGTTCTATTCATAGTTTCAGCTTTCTCCTGGTTTAGGCTTGGGAGGACACAGGAGTCCAGGAATTTATCAATTTCTTCCAGGTTTACTAGTTTATGTGCATAGAGCTGTTTGTAATATTCTCTGATGATGGTTTGAATTTCTGTGGAATCTGTGGTGATTTCCCCTTTATCATTTTTTATTGCATCTATTTGGTTGTTCTCTCTTTTCTTTTTAATCAATCTGGCTAGTGGTCTGTCTATTTTGTTGATCTTTCCAAAAACCAGCTCTTGGATTTATTGATTTTTTGAAGGGTTTTTCGTGTCTCAATCTCCTTCAGTTCAGCTCTGATTTTAGTTATTTCTTGTCTTCTGCTGGGTTTTGAGTTTTTTTGATCTTGCTCCTCTAGCTCTTTCAATTTTGACGATAGGGTGTCAATTTTGGATCTCTCCATTCTTCTCATATGGGCACTTATTGCTATATACTTTCCTCTAGAGACTGCTTTAAATGTGTCCCAGAGATTCTGGCATGTTGTGTCTTCGTTCTCATTGGTTTCGAAGAACTTCTTTATTTCTGCCTTCATTTCATTGTTTATCCAGTCAACATTCAGGAGCCAGTTGTTCAGTTTCCATGAAGCTGTGCGGTTCTGGGTCGGTTTCTGAATTCTGAGTTCTAACTTGATTGCACTATCGTCTGAGAGGCTGTTTGTTATGATTTCAGTTGTTTTGCATTTGTTGAGCAGTGCTTTACTTCCAATTATGTGGTCAATTTTAGAGTAGGTGTGATGTGGTGCTGAGAAGAATGTATATTCTGTGGATTTGGGGTGGAGAGTTCTGTAAATGTCTATCAGGTTTGCTTGCTCCAGGTCTGAGTTCAAGCCCTGGATATCCTTGTTGATTTTCTGTCTGGTTGATCTGTCTAATATTGACAGTGGAGTGTTAAAGTCTCCCACTATTATTGTGTGGGAGTCTAAGTCTCTTTGTAAGTCGTTAAGAACTTGCCTTATGTATCTGGGTGCTACTGCATTGGGTCCATATATGTTTAGGATCGTTAGCTCTTCTTGTTGTATCGATCCTTTTACCATTATGTAATGGCCTTCTTTGTCTCTTTTGATCTTTGTTGCTTTAAAGTCTATTTTATCACAGATGAGGATTGCAACTCCTGCTATCTTTTGCTCTCCATTTGCTTGGTAAATCTTCCTCCATCCCTTTATTTTGAGCCTTTGTGTATCCTTGCATGTGAGATGGGTTTCCTGGATACAGTACACTGCTGGGTTTTGGCTTTATATCCAATTTGCCAGTCTGTGTCTTTTGATTGGTGCATTTCGTCCATTTACATTTATGGTTAATATTGCTATGTGTGAGTTTTACACTGCCATTTTGATGCTAGCTGGCTGTTTTGCCCGTTAGTTGTTGTAGATTCTTCATAATGTTGATGCTCTTTAGCATTTAGTGTGATTTTGGAATGGCTGGTACTGGTTGTTCCTTTCTATGTGTAGTGCCTCTTTCAGGAGCTCTTGTAAAGCAGAGCTGGTGGTGACAAAATCTCTGAGTGCTTGCTTGTTTGCAAAGGATTTTATTTTTCCTTCACTTCTGAAGCTCAGTTTGGCTGGATATGAAATTCTGTGTTGAAAGTTCTTTTCTTTAAGGATGTTGAGTATTGGCCCCCACTCTCTTCTGGCTTGTAGAGTTTCTGCCGAGAGATCTGCTGTGAGTCTGATGGGCTTCCCTTTGTGGGTAACTCGACCTTTCTCTCTGGCTGCCCTTAGTATTTTCTCCTTTGTTTCAACCTTGTTGAATCTGACGATTATGTGCCTTGGGGTTGCTCTTCTTGCGGAATATCTCTGTGGTGTTCTCTGTATTTCCTGCATTTGAGTGTTGGCCTGTCTTGCTAGGTGGGGGAAATTTTCCTGGATAATGTCCTGCAGAGCATTTTCCAGCTTGGATTCATTCTCTTCATCACATTCTGGTACGCCTATCAAACGTAGGTTAGGTCTCTTCACATAGTCCCACATTTCTTGGAGACTTTGTTCATTCCTTTTTGTGCTTTTTTCTCTGATCTTGGTTTCTCGTTTTATTTCATTGAGTTGATCCTCGACTTCTGATATTCTTTCTTCTGCTTGGTCAATTCGGCTATTGAAACTTGTGCATGTTTTGCGAAGTTCTCGTATTGTGTTTTTCAGCTCCTTTAATTCATTCATATTCCTCTCTAAGGTATCCATTCTTGTTATCATTTCCTCAAATCTTCTTTTTTCAAGGTTCTTAGTTTCTTTGCATTGATTTAAAACATGTTCTTTTAGCTCACAAAAGTTTCTCATTATCCACCTTCTGAAGTCTAATTCCGTCATTTCGTCACAGTCATTCTCCGTCCAGCTTTGTTCCCTTGCTGGTGAGGAGTTTTGGTCCTTTCTAGGTGGCAAGGTGTTCTGGTTTCGGGTGTTTTCCTCCTTTTTGCGCTGGTTTCTTCCCATCTTTGTGGATTTATCCACCTGTCGTCTGTGTAGTTACTGACTTTTTGATTGGATCTCTGAGTGGACACCCAGATTGTTGATGATGGAGTATTTTTGTTACTTGGTTTTCCTTCTACCATTCTAGCCCCTTCGCTGTACGACCGCTGAGGTCCACACCAGGCCCTGCTTGTCTGGGGTGCACCTGTAGCGGCTGTGGAACAGCGAGGGATGCTACCAGTTTCTTTTTCTGCTATCTTTGTCCCAGGATGATGTCTGCCGAATGTCAGTCTTATGGATATAGTGGGGTCAGGGAGTTGCTTGAGGAGACAGCCTGTAGGAGCTCAAGTGCTGAGCTGTGAGCTCTGTTGTTCATTCAGGGCTGCTAGGCTGCTATGTTTAGTTCTGCTGCAACCTAACTCGTAAGAAAACCCCTTTTTTTTCCTCAGATGCTCTGTCTGGGGGGGGTTGGGGTTTTCCTTGTGAGTGTCTGCCTCACTGTCCTGCCCAGCTAGGAGGCAGTCTAGTCACTTTTTGCCTGCCGAGGCTCCGCCCTGCTGGTGTGAGGTTCGCCCTTTTCCTGCGGGCTCCGCCCTTCTGCTGTGGTCTCCGCCCTGTTGCCTCGGGTTACGCCCTGCGGGCGGAGTCTCTCTGTTGTACCTGGTTGCCTCGGCAGCGGCAGGCTGCGTCAGCAATGGGCGTGTACCTCAGTAGGGGCTGATTGCCTCGGTAATGGCTGACGCCCCTCCCCCGCGGAGCTGCACTTTAAAAAAAAACCTATTCACCGGGAGCGTTTGGAATCGCCGTTTTGTTTGTCGCACTGCGCTCCCCCAAACGCTGAGTCCCTGGGATTTCCTGGCCTGGGTCACAGTTCAAGACCCGTTCAGTCTCAAGTTCAGCCCTCTCGGGTCTTAGTTTGCCGGTTCAACAGGGCACCCGTAACAGTGCGCTTTTGTATGGAGCGCTGTGGAGCGCCTCTGCGCTCCGGCGCGGGCCGGAGCCGCACCGGCTGCCGGCTACGCCAACGGAGACCTCTGCCTGGCGTCCCACGTCTCTTTTATACCTGGGGATTTCCCCGTTCTGTGGGCGACTAAGATCCGTCTGGAAATGCTTCCCCGACTCACCCTCTCCGTGCGTCCAGCGAGAGCTTCAATCCTGGGTTGTTCTCACAGAGCCATCTTGAGTCCTCCCGTCCCTCTCTTTTCTTTTTAATCAATCTGGCTAGAGGTCTGTCTATTTTGTTGATCTTTTCAAAAAACCAGCTCTTGGATTTATTGATTTTTTGAAGGGTTTTTCGTGTCTCAATCTCTTGAGTTCAGCTCTGATCATAGTTATTTCTTGTCTTCTGCTGGGTTTTGAGTTTTTTTGATCTTGCTCCTCTAGCTCTTTCAATTTTGACGATAGGGTGTCAATTTTGGATCTCTCCATTCTCCTCATATGGGCACTTATTGCTATATACTTTCCTCTAGAGACTGCTTTAAATGTGTCCCAGAGGTTCTGGCATGTTGTGTCTTCGTTCTCATTGGTTTCGAAGAACTTCTTTATTTCTGCCTTCATTTCATTGTTTACCCAGTCAACATTCAAGAGCCAGTTGTTCTGTTTCCATGAAGCTGTGCGGTTCTGGGTCGGTTTCTGTATTCTGAGTTCTAACTTGATTGCACTATCGTCTGAGAGGCTGTTTGTTATGATTTCAGCTGTTTTGCATTTGTTGAGCAGTGCTTTACTTCCAATTATGTGGTCAATTTTAGAGTAGGTGTGATGTGGTGCTGAGAAGAATGTATATTCTGTGGATTTGGGGTGGAGAGTTCTGTAAATGTCTATCAGGTTTGCTTGCTCCAGGTCTGAGTTCAAGCCCTGGATATCCTTGTTGATTTTCTGTCTGGTTGATCTGTCTAATATTGACAGTGGAGTGTTAAAGTCTCCCACTATTATTGTGTGGGAGTCTAAGTCTCTTTGTAAGTCGTTAAGAACTTGCCTTATGTATCTGGGTGCTCCTGCATTGGGTCCATATATGTTTAGGATCGTTAGCTCTTCTTGTTGTATCGATCCTTTTACCATTATGTAATGGCCTTCTTTGTCTCTTTTGATCTTTGTTGCTTTAAAGTCTATTTTATCAGAGATGAGAATTGCAACTCCTGCTTTTTTTTGCTCTCCATTTGCTTGGTAAATCTTCCTCCATCCCTTTATTTTGAGCCTTTGTGTATCCTTACATGTGAGATGGGTTTCCTGGATACAGGACACTGATGGGTTTTGGCTTTATATCCAATTTGCCAGTCTGTGTCTTTTGATTGGTGCATTTCGTCCATTTACATTTAGGGTTAATATTGTTATGTGTGAATTTGATACTGTCATTTTGATGCTAAGTGACTGTTTTGCCTGTTCGTTGTTGTAGATTCTTCATTATGTTGATGCTCTTTAACTTTTAGTGTGATTTTGGAATGGCTGGTACTGGTTGGTCCTTTCTATGTGTAGTGCCTCTTTTAGGAGCTCTTGTAAAGCAGGCCTGGTGGTGACAAAATCTCTGAGTACTTGCTTGTTCACAAAGGATTTTATTTTTCCTTCACTTCTGAAGCTCAGTTTGGCTGGATATGAAATTCTGTGTTGAAAGTTCTTTTCTTTAAGGATGTTGAATATTGGCCCCCACTCTCTTCTGGCTTGTAGAGTTTCTGCCGAGAGATCTGCTGTGAGTCTGATGGGCTTCCCTTTGTTGGTAACTCGACCTTCCTCTCTGGCTGCCCTTAGTATTTTCTCCTTTATTTCACCCTTGTTGAATCTGACAATTATGTGCCTTGGGGTTGCTCTTCTTGCAGAATATCTTTGTGGTGTTCTCTGTATTTTCTGCATTTGAGTGTTGGCCTGTCTTGCTAGGTAGGGGAAGTTTTCCTGGATGATGTCCTGAGGAGTATTTTCCAGCCTGGATTCATTCTCTTCGTCCCCTTCTGGTACACCTATCAAACGTAGGTTAGGTCTCTTCACATAGTCCCACATTTCTTGGAGACTTTGTTCATTCCTTCTTGCGCTTTTTTCTCTAATCTTGGTTTCTCGTTTTATTTCATTGAGTTGGTCTTCGACTTCAGATATTCTTTCTTCTGCTTGGTCAATTCGGCTATTGAAACTTGTGCATGCTTCATGAAGTTCTCGTATTGTGTTTTTCAGCTCCTTTAATTCATTCATATTCCTCTCTAAGTTATCCATTCTTGTTATCATTTCCTCATATCTTTTTTTAAGTTCCTTAGTTTCTTTGCATTGATTTAATACATGTTCTTTTAGCTCACAAAAGTTTCTCATTATCCACCTTCTGAAGTCTAATTCCGTCATTTCGTCACAGTCATTCTCCGTCCAGCTTTGCTCCCTTGCTGGTGAGGAGTTTTGGTCCTTTCTAGGAGGCGAGGTGTTCTGGTTTCGGGTGTTTTCCTCCTTTTTGTGCTGGTTTCTTCCCATCTTTGTGGGTTTATCCGCTTTTCGTCTGCATAGTTGCTGACTTTTTGATTGGGTCTCTGAGTGGACACCCAGATTGTTAATTATGAAGTATTTCTGTTACTTGGTTTTCCTTCTACCAGCCTAGCCCCTTCACTGTATGACTGCTGAGGTCCACTTCAGGCCCTGCTTGTCTGGGGTGCACCTCTAGCAGCTGTGGCACAGTGAGGGATGCTACCCGTTTCTTTTTCTGCTATCTTTGTCCCAGGATGATGCCTGCCAAATGTCGGTCTTTTGGATATAGAGCGGTCAGGGAGCTGCTTGAGGAGACAATCTGTACTTTTTTGGAGCTCAAGTGCTGAGCTGTGAGCTCTGTTGTTCATTCAGGGCTGTTAGGCTGCTAGGTTTGATTCTGCTGCAACAGAGCTCATTAAGAAAAACCCTTTTTTCTCAAATGCTCTGGTTGGGGGGTTTGGGCTTTATTTTTCAATGTCTGATGAGGTGTCCTGCCCAGCTAGAAAGCAGACTAGCCTTCTGTTTGGCTGCCGAGGCTCCGCCCTGCTGTTGTGTGATTCGCCCTGTTCCTGCAGGCTCTGCTGTGGTCTCTGCCACGCCTTCGTTGTAGCGTGTTGCTTCGGCAACGGCAGGCGGCGTCAGCAGTGGGCGTGTATCTCAGTAGGGATGGGTTGCCTCGGCAATGGCTGGCTGCATCAGCAGTGGGCGTGTCTCAGTAGGGACGCTTTGCCTCAGCAACGGCTGGCTGCATCAGCAGTGGGCGTGTATCTCAGTTGGGGCGGGTTGCCTCGGCAATGGCTGGCTGTGTCAGCAGTGGGCGTGTATCTCAGTTGGGGCGGGTTGCCTCGGTAGTGGTGGACGCCCCTCCCCCACAGAGCGTCTCGGACCGTCTGCTCGGGGTAGTTTGAAATCGCGGTTTTGTTCGTCCCACTGGGTATCCCAAACGATCTGTCCCTGCAATCCCCTGGGCTGGCCTACTGTCCAAGTCTCGTTTAGTCTCAAGTCCAGCCCTCTCAAGTCTCAGGTTGCCGGTTCAACAGGGCACCCGGACAAGCGCGCCCTGTGGGGATTGCTGGGTAGGGCCGGCCGCCGCTGCCCCGGCTGCCTGGCGTCCCGTGTCTTTTTTATACTTGGGAGTTTCCCCGTTCTGTGGGCAACAAAGATCAGTCTGGAAATGCCGCTCTGACTCATCTGTTTGCAGATTCAACGAGAGCTCCAATCCTGGGTTGTTCTCACAGCGCCATCTTGAGTCCTCCCCCCTTCTCACGGTTTTTATGTTGTTTATAGCAAGCGGGTAGCGCTGTGTCGGTCGAGGCCCGTCTCGAATTTTTGATCTCACTGTCCACTTGGCTCAATATTCCACTGTCATGGGATGACAGGTGTGATGCGCCAAGCCTAACCCAAGTTTTGTTTTCGTTCTAAAGATGAAAATTTCTTATGTTGGTCAGACGCTTCACAAACACGCATCCTTGAAAATTTTTTTGCGTTGGTCTTCGAAGCGCCTAAATGACAGTTTTATGTGGGCCACCATACCTGGCAGGACGAGTTTCATGTTAGCACTGAGGCCTTTTCGGGCTTCTATGTAGAGTTCCAATTTCTGTGCATGTGCTGCTAAAGCGAGCACATGCCATGCCCGGCTCATCTTTTTTCTTTTTTCGGTTATTGCGTTGGTGTTCGAAGCACCTAAATGACAGGTTACTGTGAGACACCGTACCTGGCAGGTCGAGTTTCATGATAGCGCTGAAGCCTATTCGTGCTTCTATGTAGAGTCCAAATTTCAGTGCACGTGCTGCCAAAGCAAGCACATGCCATGCCCGGCTCAGCTTTTTTCTTTCTTTCGATTATTGCGTTGGTCTTTGAAGTGCCTAAATGAGAGGTTACTGTAACCTACCGTACCTGGCAGGCCCAGTTTCAGGTTAGCACTGAGGCCTTTTCGAGCTTCTATGTAGAGTCCCAATTTCAGTTTATGTGCTGCCGAAACGAGCACATGCCGTGCCCGGCTCAGCTTTCTTCTTTCTCTCGGTTTCTTTGTTGTTTAAAGCAAGTGGGTAGCACTGTGTCGGTCGAGACCAGTCTCGAATTTGTGATCTCACTGTCCGGCCGGCTGGACATTCCACTGTCATGGGATGACAGGTGTGATGCACCGAGCCTAACCCAAGATTTTTTTTATTCTGAAGATGGAAATTTTTATTGTTGGTCGGGCGGGTCTCGAACACGCATCCTCGAAATATTTTTTGCTTTGGTCTTCGAAGTGCCTAAATTACAGGTTCTGGTGAGCCACCGTACCTGGCAGGCCGAGTTTCATGTTAGCGCTGAGGCATTTTTGGGCTTCTATCTAGAGTCCCAATTTCAGTGTACGTGCTGCCGAAGCGAGCACATGCCATGCCCAGCTCAGCTTTTCTAATTCTCGCGGTTTTTATGTTGTTTATAGCAAGCGGGTAGCGCTGTGTCGGTCGAGGCCTGTCTCGAATTTTTGATCTCACTGTCCACTTGGCTCGACATTCCACTGTCATGGGATGACAGGTGTGATGCGCTGAGCCTAACCCAAGTTTTGTTTTCGTTCTGAAGATGAAAATTTCCCATATTGGTTGGGCGTGTAACGAACACTCATCCTCAAAAATTTTTTTGCGTTGGTCTTCGAAGTGCCTAAATGACAGTTTTATGTGGGCCGCCGTACCTGGCAGGACGAGTTTTATGTTAGCGCTGAGGCCTTTTCGGGCTTCTATGTAGAGTCCCAATTTCTGTGTATGTGCTACCAAAGCGAGCACATGCCGTGCCTGGCTCAGCTTTTTTATTTCTCTCGGATTTTATGTTGTTTATAGCAAGTGGGTAGCACTGTGTTGGTCGAGGCCAGTGTCGTATTTGTGATCTCACTGTCCGCCCAGTTTGACATTCCACTGTCATGGCATTACAGGAGTGATGCGCCAAGCCTAACCCAGGTTTTGTTTTCATTCTGAAGACGGAAATTTTCCACGTTGGTCAGGCGGGTCTCGAACACGCATCCTCGAAATTTCTATTGCATTGGAATTCGAAGCGCCTAAATGACAGGTTCCTGTGAGCCACCGTAGCTGTCAGGCCGAGTTTCATGTTAGCGCTGAGGCCTTTTCAAGCTTCTATGTAGAGTCTTAATTTCAATGTATGTTCTGCCAAAGCGAGCACATGCCGTGCCTGGCCCAGCTTTTTATTTCTCTCGGTTTTCATGTTGTTTATAGCAAGCAAGTAGCACTGTGTCAGTCGAGGCCAGTCTCGTATTTGGGATCTCACTGTCCACCCAGCTCGACATTCAACTGTCATGGGATGACAGGTGTGATGTGCCGAGCCTATCCCAAGTATTGTTTCCGTTCTGAAGATGAAAATTTCCCATGTTGGTTGGGCGGGTATCGAACACGGATTCCCAAAATGTTTTCTGCATTGGTTACTGAGCCCCTAAATGATAGGTTCCTGTGAGCCACGGTACCTGGCAGGCCGAGTTTCATGTTAGTGCTGAGGCCTTTCCGGGCTTTCATGTAGAGTCCTAATTTCAGTGTATGTGCTGCTGAAACGAGCACATGCCGTACCCAGCTACGTTTTTTTTTCTTTCGGTTATTTCGTTGGTCTTCTAAGCGCCTAAATGACAGGTTACTGTGAGTTGCCGTACCTGGCAGGCCGAGTTTCATGTTAGCACTGAGGCCTTTTTGGGCTTCTATGTAGAGTACCAATTTTAGTGTATGTGCTGTCGAAGCGAGCACATGCCGTGCCGGTCTCAGCTTTTTTATTTCTCTCGGTTTTTATGTTGCTTAGAGCAAGCAGGTAGTGCTGTGTCCGTCGAGGCCTGTCTCGAATTTGTGATCTCACTGTCCGCCCAGCTCGACATTCCACTGTCATGGGATGACAGGTGTGATGCACCAGCATAACCCAAGTGTTGTTTTTGTTCTGAAGAAGGAAATTTCCCATGTTGGTTGGGCGGGTCTCGAACACGCATCCTCGAAAATTATTTGCGTTGGTGTTCGAAGTGCCTAAATGACAGGTTCCTGTGAGCCACTGTACCTGGCAGGCTGAGTTTCAGGTTAGCGCTGAGGTTTTTTCGGGCTTCTATGTAGCGTCCCAATTTCAGTGTATGTGCTGCCGAAGCGAGCACATGCTGTGCCAGGCTCAGCTTTTTTTTTTCTTTCGGTTATTGCATTGGTCTTCCTAGCGACTGAATGACAGGTTACTGTGTGCCATTGTACCTGGCAGGCCGAGTTTCATGTTAGTGCTGAGGCCTTTTCGGGCTTTTATGTAGAGTCCCAATTTCAGTGTACATGCTGCCGAAGCAAGCACATGCCCTACCCGGCTCAGCTTTTTTATTTCTTTCAGTTTTTATGTTGTTTATAGCAAGCGGGTAGCACTGTGTCGGTCGAGGCCAGTCTCGAATTTATAATCTCACTCTCCGCATGGCTGGACATTCCACTGTCATGGGATTACAGGTGTGACTCTCTGAGCCTAACCCACGTTTTGTTAATGCTCTGAAGATGGAAATTTTCTAGGGTGGTCAGGTGGGTCTCGAACACGCATCCAAGAAATTTTTTTTGTTGGTCTTCGAACCGCCTAAATGACAGGTTCCTGTGAGCCACCGTACCTTGCAGGCCGAGTTTCTTGTTAGCGCTGAGGCCTCTTCGGGCTTCTATGTAGCGTCCCAATTTCAGTGTATGTGCTGCCGAAACGAGCACATGCCGTGCCCTGCTCAGCTTTATTTCTTTCGGTTTTAATGTTGTTTATAGCAAGCGGGTAGCGCTGTGTCGTTCAAGGCCAGTCTCGTATTTGTGATCTTACTGTCTGCCCGGCTTGACATTTTGATGTCATGGGATTACAGGAGTGATGCGCCGAGCCCATCCCATGTTTTGTTTCCGTTCTGAAGACGGACATTTCCCACGTTGGTCGGGTGGGTCACGAACAGGCATTTTCAAAATTTTTGTTGCGATCGTCTTCAAAGACCCTAAATGACAGGTTCCTGTGAGCCACCGTACGTGGCAGGCCGAGTTTCATGTTAGTGCTGAGGCCTTTTCAGGCTCCTATATAGGGTCCCAATTTCAGTGTATGTGCTGCCAAAGCGAGCACATACCGTGCCCGGCTCAGCTTTATTATTTCTTTTGGTTTTAATGTTGTTTATAGCAAGCGGATTGCACTGTGTCAGTCGAGGCCAGTTCCGAATTTGGGATCTCACTCTCCGCCCGGCTTGACATTCCGCTGTCATGGAATTACAAATGTGATTCGCCGAGCCTAATTCAAGTTTTGCTTTCGTTCTGAAGACGGACATTTCCCTCGTTTGTCGGGCGGGTCACGAACAAGCATCCTCAAAATTTTTTTTGCCTTGGTCTTCAAAGCACCTAAATGACAGGTTCCTGTGAGGCACCGTAGCTGGCAGGCCAAGGTTCATGTTAGCGCTGAGGCCTTTTTGGGCTCCTATGTAGAGTCCCAATTTCTGTGTATGTGCTGCCAAAGTGAGCACATGCCGTGCCCAGCTCAGCTTTATTATTTCTTTCGGTTATTTTGTTTATAGCAAGCGGGTAGCGCTGTGTCAATCGAGGCCCATCTCGAATTTGGGATCTCACTGTCCGCCCGGCTCAACATTCAAATGTCATGGAATTAGAGGTGTGATGTGCCGAGCCTAACCCAAGTTTTGTGTCCATTCTGAAGACGGACATTTCCCACGTTAGTCGGGCGGGTCATTAACAGGCATTTTCGAAATTTTATTTGCGTTGGTTTTAAAAGCGCCAAAATGACAGGTTCCTGTGAGCCATCGTACATGGCAGGCCGAGTTTCACGGTAGCGCTGAGGCCTTTTTGGGCTCCTATGTAGAGTCCCAATTTCAGCATTCGTGCTGCAAAAGCAAGCACATGCCGTGCCAAACTCAGCTTTATTATTTCTTTCGGGTCTTATGTTGTTTATAGCAAGCAGGTAGCGCTGTGTTGGTCAAGGCCAGTCCCGAATTTGGGATCTCACTGGTAGCCAGGCTCGACATTCCGCTGTCATGGTATTACAGGTGTGGTGTGCGGAGCCTAACCCAAGTTTCATTTACGATTTTAAGACGGCCATTTTCCACATTGGTCATGTGTGCCACGAACAGGCATCCTTGAAATTCTTTTTGCATTGGTCTTCAAAGTGCCTAAATGACAGGTTCCTGTGAGCCACCATGCATTGCAGGCTGAGTTTCATGTTAGCGCTGAGGCCTTTTCGGGCTCCTATGTAGAGTCCCAATTTTAGTGTACGTGCTTTCGAAACGAGCACATGCCGCCTCTGGCTCAGCTTTATTATTTCTTTCGGTTTTTATGTTGTTAAGAGCAAGCGGGTAGCACTCTGTCGGTCGAGGACAGTGTCGAATTTGGGATCTACCTGTCCGCCTGCTCGATATTCTGCTGTCATGGGATTACAACTGTGATGGGCCGAGCCTAACCCAAGTTTTGTTTTTGTTCTGATGGCGGATATTTCCCACGTTGGTCAAGCGTGTCACGAACAGGCATCCTCGATATTTTTTTTCGTTGGTTTTCAAAGCGCCTAAATGAAAGGTTACTGTGAGCCACCGTACCTGGAAGGCCGAGTTTTAAGTTAGCGCTGAGGCCTTTTTGCGCTCCTAAGTAGAGTACCAATTTCAGTGTACGTGCTGCCGAAGCGAGCACATGTTGTGCCCGGCTCAGCTTTACTATTTCTTTCGGTTTTTATGTTGTTTATAGCAAGTGGGTAGTGCTGTGTCAGTCAAGGCCAGTCTCGAATTTACGATCTCACTCTCCACCCGGCTAGACATTCCACTGTCATGGGATTACATGTGTGATGCTCTGAGCCTACCCCAAGTTTTGTTTTTGTTCTGAAGACGGACATTACCCACATTGGTCGGGCGGGTCCCAAACAGGCCTCCTTGAAATATTTTTTGCTTTGGACTTCAAAGCACCTAAATTATGGGTTCCTGTGAGCCACCGTACCTGGCAGGCCGAGTTTCATGTTAGCGCTGAGGCCTTTTTGGGTCCAATGTAGATCCCCAATTTCAGTGCACGTGCTGCCAAAGTGAGCACATGTTGCACCCTGCTCAGCTTTATTATTTCTTTCGGTTTTTATGTTGTTTATAACAAGCGGGTAGCGCTGTGTCGGTTGAGACCAGTCTCGAATTTGGGATCTCACTTTCCTCCCAGCTCGACATTCCGCTGTCATGGGATTAGAGGTGTGATGCGTCGAGCCTAACTTAAGTTTTGCTTCTGTTCTGAAGACGGAGATTTTCCACGGCGGTCTGGCGGGTCACAAACAGGCATCCTCGAAATATTTTTTGCCTTGGTCTTCACAGGGCCTAAATGACAGGTTCCTGTGAGTCTCCGTACCTGGCAGGCCGAGTTTCATGTTAGCGCTGAGGTTTTTTCGAGCTCCTATGTTGAGTCCCAATTTCAGTGTACATGCTGCCGAAGCGAGCACATGCCGCGCCCGCTAAGGTTTATTATTTCTTTCAGTTTTTATGTTGTTTATACCAAGCAGGTAGCACTGTGTCGGTCGAGGCCAGTCTCGAATTTGGGATCTCACTGCCAGCCCGGCTCGACATACCGTTGTCATGGGATTGCAGGTGTGATGCCCCGAGCCTAACCCAAGTTCTGTTACCGTGCTGAACACGGACATTTCCCACGTTGGTCGGGCGGGTCACGAACAGGCATTTTCGAAATGTTTTTGCATTGGGTCTTCAAAGCACCTAAATGACAGGTTCCTGTGAGCCATTGTACCTGGCAAGCCGAGATTCATGTTAGTGCTGTGGCCTTTTCAGGCTCCTATGTAGAGTCCCAATCTCAGTGTACATGCTGCCAAAGCGAGCACATGCCATGCCCAGCTCAGCTTTATTATTTCTTTAAGTTTTTATGTTGTTTATCGCAACCGGGTAGCACAGTGTCGGTGGAGGCCAGTCTCGAATTTGGGATCTCACTGCCAGCCCGGCTCGACATACCGTTGTCATGGGATTGCAGGTGTGATGCCCCGAGCCTAACCCAAGTTCTGTTACCGTGCTGAACACGGACATTTCCCACGTTGGTCGGGCGGGTCACGAACAGGCATCCTCGAAATGTTTTTTGCGTTGGTCTTCAAAGAGCCTAAATGACAGGTTCCTGTGAGCAACCGTACCTGGCAGGCCGAGTTTCATGTAAGCGCTGAGGCCTTTTTGGGTTCCTATGTAGAGTTTCAATTTCAGTGTACGTGCTGGCGAAACGAGCACATGCCATGCTCAGCTCAGCATTATTATTTCTCTCGGTTTTTATATTGTTTAAACCAAGTGGGTAGCGCTGTGTTGGTCGAGGCCAGTCTCGAATTTGGGATCTCACTTTTTGCCCGGCTCAACATTCCGGTGTCATGGGATTAAATATGTGATGCGCTGAGCCTATCTCAGTTTTGTTTCCATTCTGAAGACGGACATTTTCCACGTTGGTCCAGCGGGTCACGCACAGGCATCCTCGAAATACTTTTTGCATTGGTCTTCAAAGCGCCTAAATGACACATTCCTGTGAGCCACCATACCTGGCAGGCTGAGATTCATCTTAGCGCTAAGGCCCTTTCAGACTCCTAAGTAGAATCCAAATTTCAGTGTACGTGCTGCCAAAGCGAGCACATGCTGTGCCCGGGTCACCTTTATTATTTCTTTCCGTTTTTATGTTGTTCATAGCTAGCGGGTAGCGCTGTGTCAGTCGAATCCAGTCTTGAATTTGGGATCTCACTGTCCGCCCGGATCGACATTCTGCTGTCATGGGATTACAGGCGTGATGCGCCGAGCCTGACCCAACTTTTTTTCGTTCTGAAGACGGACATTTCCCACGTTGGTCAAGTGGGTCATGAACAGGCGTCCTCGAAATTTTTTTCCGTTGGTCTTCAAAGCACCTAAATGACAGGTTCCTGTGAAACACCGTACCTGGCAGGCCGAGTTTCATGTTAGCGCTGAGTCATTTTCACGCTTCCATGTAGAGTCCCAATTTCAGTGTACATGCTGCCAAAGCGAGCACATGCCGTGCTCAGCTCAGCTTTATTATTTCTTTCGGGTTTCATGTTGTTTATAGCAAGCAGGTAGCGCTGTGTCGGTCGAGGCCAGTCTCGAATTTGGGATCTCACTGTCCGCCCGGCTCAATATTCCACTGTCATGGGATTACAGGTGTGATGTGCTGAGCCTAACCCAAGTTTGTTTCCGTTCTAAAGACGAACATTTTCCACGTTGGTCAGGCGGGTCATGAACAGGCATCCTCGAAATCTTTCCTGCCTTGGTCTTCAAAGTGCCTAAATGACAGGTTCCTGTGAGCCACCGTACCTGGCAGTCCGAGTTTCATGTTAGCACTGAGGCCTTTTCGGGCTCCTATGTACAGTCCCAATTTCAGTGTACATGCTACCGAAGCGAGCACATGCCATTCCTGGCTCTGCTTTATTATGTTTTTTGGTTTTTATGTTATTTATAGCATGCGGGTAGCACTATGTCAGTCGATGCCAGTCTCAAATTTGGGATCTCCCTGTCCACCCGGCTCGACATTTTGTTGTCATGGGATTACAGGTGTGATGCGCCGAGCCTAACCCAAGTTTTGTTTCCTTTCTGAACACGGACATTTCTCACGTTGGTTGGGCGGGTCACAAACAGGCATCCTCGAAATTTTTTGCGTTGGTCTTCAAAGCACCTAAATGACAGATTTCTGTGAGTCACTGTACCTGGCGGCTGAGTTTCATGTTAGGGCTTAGGCTTCTTTGGGCTCTTATGTAGAGCCCCAATTTCAGTGTACCTGCTGCCGAGTGAGAACATGTCGTGCCCGGCTCAGCTTTATTATTTCTTTCGGTTTTTATATTGTTTATCGCAAGCGGGTAGTGCTGTGTCGGTCGAGGCCAGTCTCGAATTTGGGATCTCACTGTTTGCCCCGCTCAATATTCCGCTGTGATGGGATTACAGGTGTGATGCGCCGATCCTATCCCAAGTTTTGCTTCCGTTCTTAAGACGGACATTCTCCACGTTGGTCGGGCAGGTCACGAACAAGCATTCTCGAAATTTTTTTTGCGTTAGTCTTCAAAAGACCTAAATTACAGGTTCATGTGAGCCACCGTACCTGGGAGGCCGAGTTTCATATTAGCACTGAGGTTTTTTCGGGCTCCTATGTAGAGTCCCAATTTCAGTGTACGTGCTGCTGAAGAGAGCACATGCCATGCCCGGCTCAGCTTTATTATTTCTTTCGGTATTTATGTTGTTTATAGCAAGCGAGTAGCGCTGTGTAGGTCGAGGCCAGTCTCGAATTTGGGATTTCTTGGTCCGCCCAGCATGACATTCCGCTGTAATGGGACTACAGGTGTGATGCGCTGAGCCTAACCCAAGTTTTGTTTTTGTTCTGAAGACGGACATTTCCCACGTTGGTCAGGCGGGTCATGAACAGGCATCCTCGAAATGTTTTTTGCGTTGGTCTTCAAAGTGCCTAAATGACAGGTTCCTTTGAGCCACCTTGGATGGCAGGCCGAGATTCATGTCAGCGCTGAGGCCTTTTCGGGCTCCTATGTAGAGTTTCAATTTCAGTGTACGTGCTGCCAAAGCGAGCACATGCCGTGCCCGGCTCCGCTTTATTATTTCTTTCGGTTTATATGTTGTTTATAGCAGGCTGGTAGCGCTTTGACGATCGAGGCCAGTCTCGAATTTGGAATCTCCCTGTCCACCTGGCTCGACCTTCTGCTGTCATGGGATTACTTGTGCGATGCGCCAAGCCTGACCCACGTTTTGTTTTCGTTCTGAAGACAGATATTTCCCATGTTGGTTGGGTGTGTCACAAAAAGGCATTCTCGAAATGTTTTTTGCGTTGGTCTTCAAAGCGCCTAAATGACAGGTTCCTGTGAGCAACCGTACCTGGCAGGCTGAGTTTCATGTTAGCGCTGAAGCCTTTTTGGGCTCCTATGTAGATTTCCAATTTCAGTGTAAATGCTGCCAAAGCGAGCACATGCTGTGCCCGGCTCAGCTTTATTATTTCTTTCGGTTTTAATATTCTTTATAGCAAGCAGGTAGCACTGTGTCAATCGAGGCCAGTCTCGAATTTGGAATCTCACTGTCCGCCCGGCTTGACATTCCACTGTCATAGGATTACAGGTGTGATGCGCCGAGTGTAACCCAAGTTTTGTTTCCGTTCTGAAGACAGACATTTCCCACGTTGGTCGGGTGGCACATGAACAGGCATCTTTGATATTATTTATGTGGTCTTTAAAGCGCCTAAATGACCGGTTCCTGTGAGTCACCGTACCTGGCAGGCCAAGTTTCATGTTAGCGCTGAGGCCTTTTCGGGCTCCTATGTAGAGTCCCAATTTCAGTGTACATGCTGCCGAAGAGAGCACATGCCCACCTGGCTCTGCTTTATTATTTCTTTTGGTTTATATGTTGTTTATAGCAGACCGGTAGTGCTGTGACGGTCGAGGCCAGTCTCAAATTTGGGATATCACTGTCAGCCCGGCACGACATTTAGCTGTCATGGGATTAAAGGTGTGATGCACCAAGCCTAACCCAAGTTTTGTTTCCGTTCTGAATACGGACATTTCCCAAGTTGGTCGGGCGGGTCACGAACAAGCATCCTCGAAATTTTTTGTGTTGGTCTTCAAAGCGCCAAAATGACTGGTTTTGGTTAGCCACCATACCTGGCAGGCCGAGTTCCATGTTAGCACTGAGGCCTTTTCGGGCTCCTATGTAGAGTCCCAGTTTCAGTGTATGTGCTGCCAAAGTGAGCACATGCCGCACCCAGCTCAGCTTTTTATTTCTTTCAGTTTTGATGTTGCTTAGCAAGCGGGTAGCGCTGTGTCAGTCGAGGCAAGTCTCGAATTTGGGATCTCACTGTCTGCCAGGCTTGACATTTTGTTGTCATGGGATTACAGGTGTGATGTGCCGAGCCTAACCCAAGATTTGTTTTCGTTCTGAAGATGGACATTTCCCACGTTCATCGGGCAGGTCACGAACAGGCATCCTCAAAATTTTTTTTGCGTTGGTCTTCAAAGCGCCTAAATGACAGGTTCCTGTGAGCCACCGTACCTGGCAGGCCGAGTTTAATGTTAGCACTAAGGCCTTTTTGGGCTCCTATGTAGAGTCCCAATTTCAGTGTACGTGCTGCCGAAACGAGCACATGCCCGCCCGGCTCAGATTTATTTATTTCGGTTTTTATGTTGTTTATAGCAAGCGGATAGCGATGCGTCAGTCGAGGCCAGTCTCGAATTTGGGATCTCACTGTCCACCCGGCTCGACATTCTGCTGTCATGCAATTATAGGTGTGATGCGCCAAGCCTAACCCAGGTTTTGTTTCCGTTCTGAAGACGGACATTTCCCACGTTGGTTGAGTGGGTAACGAACAGGCATCATTGAATTTTTTTTTGCGTTGGTCTTCAAAGCGCCTAAATGACAGGTTTCTGTGAGCCATTGTACCTGGCAGGCCGAGTTTCATGTTAGCACTGAGGCCTTTTCAGGCTCCTATGTAGAGTTCCAATTTCAGTGTACGTGCTGCCAAAGGGAGCACATGCCGTGCCCGGCTCAGCTTTTTCATTTCTTTCAGATTTTATGTCATTTATAGCAAGCCGGTAACACTGTGTCAGTTGAGGCCAGTCTCGAATTTGTGATCTCACCTTCTGCCCGGCTCGACATTCCACTGTCATGAAATTACAGGAATGATGCCTTGAGCCTAACCCAAGTTTTGTTTCCATTCTGAAGACAGAAATTTCCCATGTTGTTTGGGCAGGTCTCGAACACGCATCCTCGAAATTTTTTTTGCGTTGGTCTTCGAAGCACCTAAATGACAGGTTTCTGTGAGTCACCGCACCTGGAAGGCCGAGTTTCATGTTAGTGCTGATGTTTTTTCGGGCTTCTATGTAGAGTCCCAATTTCAGTGTATATGCTGCCGAAGCGAGCACATGCCATGCCCAGCTCAACTTCTTTCTTTCTTTCAGTTATTGCATTGGTCTTCGAAGCGCCTATATGACAGGTTCCTGTGAGCCACTGTACCTGGGAGGCCGAGTTTCATGTTAGCGCTGAGGCCTTTTTGGGCTTCTACGTAGAGTCCCAAATTCCGTGTACAGGCTGCCGAAGCGAGCACATGCCGTGCCCGTCGTCTCAGCTTTTTTATTTCTCTTGTTTTTTATGTTGTTTATAGCAAGTGGGTAGCGCTGTGTCAATTGAGGCCAGTCTCGAATTTGTGATCGCACTTCTTGCCCGGCTCGACATTCCACTGTCATGGGATTACAGGTGTGATGTGCCGAGTGTAACCCAAGTTTTGTTTTTGTTCTGAAGACGGAAATTTCCCATGTTGGTCGGGCGATTCTCGAACACACATCTTCGAATTTTTTTTGCATTGGTCTTCGAAGCGCCTAAATGTCAGGTTCCTGTGAGCCACCGTACATGGCAGGCCGAGTTTCATGTTAGCACTGAGGCCTTTTCGGGCTTCTATGTAGAGTCCCAATTAGTGTACATGCTGCCGAAGCAACCACATGCCATGCGTGGCTCAGCTTTTTTATTTCTTTTGGTCTTTATGTTGTTTATAGCAAGCGGGTAGCACTGTGTCAGTCGAGGCCTGTCTCGAATTTGTGATCTCACTGTTCACCCACGTTGACATTCCACTGTCATGGAATGACAGGTGTGATGCGCTGAGAATAACCCAAGTTTTGTTTCCGTTCTAAAGATGGAAATTTGCCATGTTGGTCAGGCGGGTCTCGAACACGCATCCTCTAAATTTTTTTGCGTTGGTCTTCGAAGCGCCTAAATGACAGGTTACTGTAGATATCGTACCAGGCAGGCCGAGTTTCATGTTAGCGCAGAGGCCTCTTCGGGCTTCTATGTAGAGTTTCAATTTCAGTGTACGTGCTGCCAAAGCGAGCACATGCCGTGCCCGGCTCAGCTTTTTTATTTCTCATGGTTCTTATGTTGTTTATAGCAAGTGGGTAGCGCTGTGTTTGTCGAGGCCAGTCTCGAATTTGTGATCTCACTGTTTGTCCGGCTCGACATTCCACTGTTAAGGGATGACAGGTGTGATGCGCAGAGCTTAACCCAAGTTTTGTTTCTGTTCTGAATACGGAAATTTCCCCTGTTGGTCGGGCGAGTCTCGAACACGCATCTTCGAAATTTTTTTTCTGTTCGTCTTCGAAACTCGGCCTCCCAGGTACGGTGGCTGTCAGGAACCTGTCATTTAGGCGCTTCGAAGACCAACACAATAACCGAAAGAAAGAAAAAAGCTGAGCCCGGCACGGCAGGTACTTGCTTCGGCAGCACGTACACTGAAATTGGGACTCTACATAGAAGCCCGAAAAGGCCTCAGCGCTAACATGAAACTCGGCCTGCCACATACAATGGCTCAGAGGAACCTGTCATTTTGGCACTTCGAAGACCAACGCAAAAGAAATTTCGAGGATGCATGTTCGAGGCTTGCTCGACCAACATGGGAAATTTTTGTCTTCAGAACGGAAATAAAACTTGGGTTAGGCTCGGCGCATCACACCTGTAATTTCATGACAGTGGAATGTCGAGCCAGGCGGACAGTGAGATCACAAATTCGAGACTGGTTTTGACCTACACAGCCCTAATCTCTTGCTATAAACAACATAAAAACCTAAAAAAATTAAAACCTGAGCGAGGCACGGCATGTACTTGCATCGGCAGTACGTACACTGAATTTGAAACTCTACATGGAAGCCTGAAAAGGCCTCAGTGCTAACATGAAACTCGGCCTGCCAGGTACGGTAACTAACAGGAACCTGTCATTTAGGCACTTCGAAGACCAAGGCTCAAAAAATTTTGAAAATGCGTGTTCGAGACCCGCCCGTCCAACATAAAAAATTTCCGTCTTTAGAACGAAAACAAAACTTGGGTTAGGCTCGGCGCATCACACCAGTTTCCACTGTGTGTAACCAGTATGAAGTGTAAAGTTCACATTGTGTGGTAACCGCTGTGAAGTGTACAGTTCCCACTGTGTGTAACCATTGTAAAGTGTACCATTCCCATTGTGCGGTGACAATTGTTAAGTGTACAGTTCCAATTGTGTGGTAACCATTGTGAAGTATACAGTTCCCATTATGTGGTAACAATTGTGAAGTGTACAGTTCCCATTGTGTGTAACCATTGTCAAGTGTACTGTTCCCATTGTGTGGTAACCATGGTGAAGTTTACAGTTCCCATTGTGTGGTGACCACTGTGAAGTGTAGAGTTACCACTGTGTGTAATCATTGTGAAGTGTCAATTTTTAATGTGTTTAACCATTGTAAAGTGTACAGTTCCCATTGTGTTGTAACCATTCTGAAGCGTACGGTTCCCCTTGTGTGTAACCACTGTGATGTGTACAATTACCATTGTGTTGTAACCGCTGTGAAGTTTACAGTTTCCAGTGTGTGATAACCATTGTGAAGTGTACATTTCCCCTAGTGTGTAACCATTGTGAAGTGTACAGTTACCATTGTGTGCTAACCGCTGCAAAGTGTACAATTCCAATTGTGTGGTAATCGTTGTGAAGTATAGAGTTATCATTGTGTGGTAACCATTGTGCAGTGTACAGTTCCCATTGTGTGTAACCATTGTGCAGTGTACAGTTCACATTGTGTGGTAACCATGGTGATGTGTACAGTTCTTATTGTGCTGTAACCGCTTTGAAGAGTACAGTTAGCATTGTGTGGTAACCAATGGGAAGTGTAGAGTTTGCATTGTGTGGAAAACATTGTGAAGTGTACAGTTATCATTGTGCGGTTACCGCTGTGAAGTGTAGAGTTTCCATTGTGTGTAACCATTTTGAAGTGTAAAGTTCCCATTGTGTGGTAACCATTGTGAAGTGTACAGTTGCCATGATGTGGTAACAATTGTTACGTGTACAGTTCTTATTGTGCGCTAACATTGTGAAGTGTAAAGTTACCATTGTGTGGTAACCGTTGTGAAGTGTACAGGTCCTATGCTGTAGTAACCATTGTGAAGTGTACAGTTACAATTTTGTGGAAATCATTGTGAAGTGTACAGTTCCCATTGTGTGTAACCATTTTGAAGTGTACGGTTTCCATTCTGTTGTAACCATGGTGAAATGTATAGTTCCCATTGTGTGGTTACCGCTCTGAAGGGTAGAGTTACCATTGTGTGTAACCATTGTGAAGTGTACAGTTCCCATTGTGTTTAACCATTGTGAAATGTACAGTTTCCATTGTGTTGTAACCATCCTGAAGTGTACAGTTTTCTTTGTGGGTAACCACTGTGATGTGTAAAGTTACCATTGTGTGGTAACCGCTGTGAAGTGTAGAGTTACCATTGTGTGTTAACCATTGTAAAGTGTTCAGTTCTCATAGTGTGTAACAATTGTGAATTGCACAGTTATTATTGTGTGTAACCATTGTGAAGTGTACAGTTCCCATTGTGTTTACCCATTTCGAAGTGTACAGTTCCCATTCTGTTGTAACCATCCTGAAGTGTACAGTTCCCCTGGTGTGTAACCACTGTGATGTGTACAGTTACCATTGTGTGGTAACCGCTGTGAAGTGTACTGTTACCATTGTGTGATAACCATTGTAAAGTGTAAAGTTTCCATTCTGTGGTAACCATGAAGAAGTGTACAGTTACCATTGTGTAGTAACCATTGTGAAGTGTACAGTTAACATTGTGTTCTAACCGCTGCAGAGTATACAGTTCCCATTGTGTGGTAACCGTTGTGATGTGTACAGTTACTACTGTGTGGTAACCATTGTGAAGTGTACAGTTCCCATTGTGTGGTAACCATTGTGAAGTGCACAGTTCCCATTGTGTGGCAACTGGTGTAAATTGTACAGTTCCCATTGTGCATAACCATTGTTAAGACTACAGTTTCCATTTTGTCGTAAATATTGTGAAGTGTCCAGTTCATATTGTGTGTAACCATTGAGAAGTATAGAGTTCCCATTGTGTGGTAATCATTGTGAAGTGTACTGTTCCCATTGTGTGGTGACCATTGTGAAGTGTCCAGTTACTACTCTGTGTAACCATTGTGAAGTGTATAGTTACCATTGTGTTTTAACTGTTATGAAGTGTACAGTTTCCATTGTGTGGTAACCATTGTGAAGTGTACACTTCCCATTGTGTAGTAACCATTGTGAAGTTTACAGTTACCGTTTTGTGGTAACGGCTGTGAAGGGTACAGTTACCATACTGTGGTAACCATTGTGAAGTGTACTGTTACCATTGTGTGATAACCATTGTAAAGTGTAAAGTTTCCATTCTGTGGTAACCATGAAGAAGTGTACAGTTACCATTGTGTAGTAACCATTGTGAAGTGTACAGTTAACATTGTGTTCTAACCGCTGCAGAGTATACAGTTCCCATTGTGTGGTAACCGTTGTGATGTGTACAGTTACTACTGTGTGGTAACCATTGTGAAGTGTACAGTTCCCATAGTGTTGTAACCACTGTGAAGTGTACAGTTCCCATTTTGTGGGAACCATTGTGAAGTGTACAGTTTCCATTGTGTGGTAACCACGGTGAAGTGTACAATTCCCATTGTGTGGTAACAGTTGTGAAGTGTACAGTGACCATTGAGTGTAACCATGGTGAAGTGTAAAGTTCCCATTTTATGTAACTATTGTGAAGTGTGCAGTTCCCATTGTGTGGTAACAATTTTGAAGGCTAGAGTTCCCATTGGGTGTATTACTGTGAAGTGTACAGTTACCATTGTGTGGTAACTGCTGTGAAGTGTACAGTTACCATTATGTGGTAACCATTGTAAAGTGTACAGTTCTTATTGTGTGGAACCATTGTGAAGTGTAAAGTTACCATTGTGTAGTAACCACTGTAAAGTGTACAGTTACCATTTTGTGGTAACGATTGTTAAGTGTAGAGTTCTTATTGTGTTTAACCATTGGGAAGTGTACAGTTCCCATTGTGTGGTAATCATTGTAAATTGTACAGTTCCCATTGTGTGTAATCATTGTGAAATGTACAATTCCAAATGTGTGGTAACCATGGTGCAGTGTACAGTTACCATTGTATGGTAACGGCTGGGAAGTGTACAGTTTCAATTGTGTGGTAGCCATTGTGAAGTGTACATTTCCCATTGTGTGGTAAGCATTGTGAAGGGTATAGTTCCCATTGTGTGGGAACTATGGTGAAATGTACAGTTCCCATTGTGTGGTAACCACTGTGAAGTGTACAGTTCCCATTGTGTGTAACCATTGTGAAGTTTACAGTTTTCATTGTGTGGTAACCATTGGGAAGTGAAGAGTTACCATTGTGTGGTAACCATGGTGAAGCATACAGTTTCCATTGGGTGTAACCATTGTACAGTGCACAGTTCCCATTGTTTTGTAACCATTGTGAGGTGTACAGTTTCCATTGTGCACAACCACTGTGAAGTGTACAGTTACCATTTTGTGGTGACCATTGTGAAGTGTACAGTTCATATTGTGTGTAACCATTGGGAACTGTATAGTTCCCATAGTGTGGTAACCATTGTGAAGTGTACAGTTCCCATTTTGTGTAACCATTGTGAAGTGCACAGTTACCATTTTGTGTAGCCATTGTGAAGTGTACAGTTCCCATTTTGTGGAACCATTGTGAAGTGTACAGTTTTAATTGTGTGGTAAACATTGTGAAGTGTACAGTTCCCATTTTGTGGTAACCATTGTGAAGTGTACAGTTACCACTGTGTGGCAAACATTTTGAAGTGTACAGTTTCCGTGGTGTGGTAACTGCTGTGAAGTGTACAGTTTCCATTGTCTGGTAACCATGGTGAAGTGTACAGTTCCCATTGTGTGATGACCATTGTGAAGGGTACAGTCCCCATTGTGTGTAACCATTGTAAAGTGTACACTCTTCAGTGTGTGGTAACTATTGTGAAGTGTAGAGTTACCATTGTGTGGTAACTGTTGTGAAGTGTACAGTTCCCATTGTGTGGGAACAATTGTGATGTGTACAGTTCCCATCGTGTGGTAACCATTCAGAAGTGTACAGTTCCCATTGTGTGTAAGCATTGTGAAGTGTACAGTTTTCATTGTGTGGTAACCATTGTGAAGTGTACAGTTACCATTGTGTGGGAAAAATTGTGATGTGTACAGTTCCCATAGTGTGGTAACAATTGTGAAGTGTCCAGTTCCTATTGTGTTTAACTATTGTAAAGTGTATAGTTTCCATTGTGTGGTAACCATTGTGAAGTGTATACTTCCCATTGTGTGGTAACCATGGTGAAGTGTACAGTTACCATTGTTTCATAACCGCTGTGAAATGTACAGTTACAGTTTTGTGGTAACAATTGTGAAGTGTACAGTTCCCATTGTGTGGTAACCATTGGGAAATGTAGAGTTACCATTGTGTGGTAATCACTGTGAAGTGTACAGTTTCCATTGTGTGTAACCATTTTACAGTGCACAGTTCCCATTGTTTTATAACCATTGTGACATGTACAGTTTTCATTGTGCATAACCACTGCGAAGTGTACAGTTTCAATTTTGTGGTAACCATTGTGAAGTGTCCAGTTCATATTGTGGGTAACCATTGGAAAGTGTAAAGTTCCCATCGTGTGGTAACCATTGTGAAGTGTAGAGTTCCCACTCTGTGTAACCATTGTGAAGTGTAAAGTTTCCATTGGGTGATAACCATTGTGAAGTGTACATTTATTCTTTTGTCATAACCACTGTGAAGTGTACAGTTACCATTGTGTGGGAACCATTAAGAAATGTACAGTTTTTATTGTGTGGTAAACATTGTGAAGTGTAGAATTATCATTGTGTGGTAACTGCTGTGAAGTGTACAGTTCCCATTTTGTGGTGGCCATTGTAAAGTGTAGAGTTCGCATTGTGTGTTACCATTGTGAAGTGTACACTTCTTATTGTGTGGTAATCATTTTGAAGTGTAGAGTTACCATTGTGTGCTTACTGCTGTGATGTGTAGAGTTTCCATTGTGTGGGAACCATTGCGAAGTGTACAGTTACCATTGTGTGGAAACCGCTGTGAAGTGTACAGGTACCATTGTGTTTTAACCGCTGTGTAGTGTAGAGTTACCATTGTGTGGAAACCATTGCGAAGTGTACAGTTTTCATTCTGTGGTAACCATTGCGAAGCGTACAGTTACAATGGTGTGGTAACCATTGTGAGGTGTACAGTTATAATTGTGTGGTAATGATTGTGAAGTGTACAGTTTCCATTGTGTGGTAACCCTTGTGAAGTGTACAGTTCCCATTGTTTGGTAAACCCTGTGGAGCGTACAGTTCCCATTGTGTGGTAATCGCTGTGAAGTGTACAATTCCCCTTGTGAAGTAACCATTGCGCACAGTATAGTTTCCATTATGTGGTAACCATGGCGAAGTGTACAGTTACCATTTTGTGTAAACATTGTGAGGTGTACAGTTCCAATAGTGTTTAACCATTGTGAAATGTATGGTCCCCATTGTGTGGTAACCGCTGTGAAGTGTACAGTTACCATTGTGTGTAACCATTGTGAAGCGTACAGTTATGATTGTGTGGTAACCATTGTTAAGTGTACAAATCCCATTGTGTGGTAAACATTGTGAAGTTTAGAGTTACCGTTTTGTGGTAACCACGGTGAAGAATACAGTTACCATTGTGTGGTAACCATTGTTAAGTGTACAGTTACCATTGTGTGTGACTATTTTTAAGTGTACAATTTCCATTGTGTGTAACAATTGTGAAGTGGACAGTTTTCATTGTGTGTAACGATTGTTAATTGTACAGTTCCCATTGAGTTGGAACCATTGTGAAGTGTACAGCTCCCACTGTGTGGTAACAATTTTGAAGAGTACAGTTTTCATTGTGTGTTAACCATTGCGAAGTGTGAAGTTCCCATTGTGTGTAAGCATTGTGAAGTGTAAAGTTACCACTGTGTGGTAACCATTGTGAAGTGTACAGTTACCATTGTGTGGTAACCATTGTGAAGTGCACAGTTCCCATTGTGTCATAACCATAAAGACGTTTACAGTTACCATTGTGTGGTAACTATTGTGAAGTGTAGAGTTCCCAATCTGTGGTAACTGATGTGAAGTGTACAGTTCCTATTGTGTGGTAACCATATTGAAGTGTACAGTTACCATTGAGGGATAACCACAGTGAATTGTATAATTACCATTGTGTGGTAGCGATTGTGAAGTGCACAGTTACCATTGTATGTAACCATTGTGAAGTGTACAGTTCCCATTGTGTGATAACCATTGTGAAGTGTAAAGTTACCATTGTGTGTAACCATTGTGAAGTGTAAGGTTCCCATTGTGTAATAACCATTGCGAAGTGTACAGTTACCATTGTGTGGTAACCATTGTGAAGTGAACATTTATTATTGTGTGTTAACTGCTGTTAACTGTACACTTACCACTGTGTGGTAACCATTGTGAAGTTTACAGTTCCCATTGTGTGGTAATCGTTGCAAAGCGTACATTTCTTATTGTGTGCTAACCATTGTGAAGTGCACAGTTTTCATTGTGTGGTAACCATTGTGAAGTGTACAGTTACCATTATGTGGTAACTTCTGCGAAGTGTACAGTTACAATTGTGTGAAACCATTGTAAAGTGTTCATTTATTATTGTGTGTTAACTGCTGTTAACTGTACACTTACCATTTTGTGGTAACCATTGTGAAGTGTACAGTTCCCATTGTGTGGTAATCACGGCGAAGTGTACAGTTCCCATTTGTGGGAATCATTGTGAAGTGTACAGTTTTCATTGTGTGGTAACCATAGTGAAGTGTACAGTTCCCTTTGTGTGGTAACCACTGCGATGTGTACAGTTACCATTGTGTGGTAACCGCTGTGAAGTGTACAGGTATTATTGTGTGGTAACCATTTTAAGTGTACTGATACCTTTGATCATAGCCATTGTGAAAGGTACAGTTTCAATTGTGTGGTAACCGCTATGAAGTGTACAGTTCCCATTGTGTGTAACCATTGTGAAGTGTACAGTTACCATTGTGTGGTAACCATTGTAAAGTGTAAAGTTTCCATTGTGTGGTAAACGCTGCAAAGTGTACACTTACCATAATGTGGTAACCATTGCCAAGAGTACAGTTCCCATTGTGCGGTAACCATTGTGAAATGTACAGTTTCCATTGTGTGGTAAGCACTGCGAAGTGTACAGTTACCATTCTGTGGTAACCATTGCAAAGTGTTCAGTTACCATTGTGTTTTAACCACTGTGAAGTGTTCAGTTACCATTGTGTGGTAACCATTTTGAAGTTTACAGTTTTTATTGTGTGTAAGCATTGTGAAGTGTTCAGTTCCCATTGTGTGGTAACTGCTGTGAAGAGTATAGTTTCTATTGTGTGTTAACCATTGCGAAGTGTAGAGTTACCATTGTTTGGTAACTGCTGTGAAGTGTACAGTTCCCTTTATTTGTAACCATGGTAAAGTGTACAGTTTCAATTGTTGGGTAACCATTGTGAAGTGTACAGTTACCATTGTTTGGTAACCATTGTGAAGGGTACAATTTCCACTGTGTTGGAATCATTGTGAAGTGTTCAGTTCCAATTGTGTGGTAAACCCTGTGAAGTGTAGAGTTACCATTATGTGTAACCATTGTGAAGTGTACAATTTTTGTGTGTTTAACCATTATGAAGTGTACATTTTCCATTGTGTGGTAACAATTGTGCACGGTTCCCATTGTGTGGTAATTATTGTGAAGTGTACAGTCCCATTCTGTGGTAACCAGTTTGAAGGGTACAGTTACCATGGTGTGGTAACCATTGTGAAGTGTACCGTTCCCATTATGTGGCAACCATTGTTAAGTGTACAGTTACCATTGTGTGGTAACTGCTGTGAAGTGTACCGTTCCCATTGTGTGGCAACTATTGTGAAGTTTACAGTTCCCATTGTGTGAAAACCATTGTGAAGTGTACAGTTTCCATAGTGTGTGACCATTGTGAAGTGTACAGTTACGATTGTGTGGTCACCGCTGTGAAGTGTACTGTTACCATCGTGTGGTAATCATTGTGAAGTGTACAGTTTCCATTGTGTTTAACCATTGGAAAATGTAAAGTTTTCATTGTGTGGTTATCATGGTGAAGTGTAGATGTCCTATGTTGTGTAACCATTGTGAAATGTACAGTTCCCATTTTGCGGGAACCATTGTGAAGTGTACATTTTCCATTGTTTGGGAACCTGTAGGAAGTGTACAGTTTTTATTCTGTGGTATCCATTTTGAATTGTACAGTTCCCACTGTGTGGTAATCATTGTGAAGTGTCGCATTACCACTGTGTGGTTACCATTTTGAAGATTACAGTTTAAATTGTGTGGTAACCATTGTTAAGTGTAAAGTTCTTATTTTGTGGTAACCATTGTGAAGTGTACAGTTACCATTGTGTGGTAACCATTGTGAAATGTAAACTTTCCGTTGTGTGGTAACCATTCTGAAGTGTACAGTTACCATTCTCTGGTAACCATTGTGAAGTGTGCAGCTCCCATTTTCTGTTAACTCTTGTGAAGTGGACAGTTACCATTGTGTGGAAACCATTGTAAAGTGTACAGTTCCCATTTTCTGGTAACCATTGTGAAGTGTACAGTTACCATTGTATGGGAATCATTTTGAAGTGTACAGTTCCCATTGTGTGGTAACCATTGTGAAGTGTACAGTTCTCATTGTGTGTAACCTTTGTAAAGTGTACAGGTTTCATAGTGTGGTAACCATTGTGAAGTGTACAGTTACCATTGTGTGGTAACCGCTATAAAGGGTCCAGTTCCCATTGTGCATAACCATTGTAAAGTGTACAGTTCTCATTGTGTGGTAACCATTGTGAAAAGTATAGTTTTTATTGTGTGGTAACCATTTTGAAGTGTACATTTACTATGTTGTGGTAACCATTGTAAAGTGTACAGTTCCCATTGTGTGGTAAACATTGTGAAGTGTACAGTTCCCATTGTGTGGTAATCATTGTGAAGTGTACAGTTTTCATTGTGTGTAACCATGGCGAACAGTACAGTTCCCATTGTGTGGTAACCATTGTGAAGTGTAAAGTTTCCATTGTGTGTTACCATTTTCAAGTGTAGAGTTTTCATTGTGTGATGACCGCTGTGAAGTGTAGAGTTCCCATTGTGCATAACCATTGTGAAGTGTACCGTTACCATTTTGTGGTAACCATTGAGAAGTGTTCAGTTCATATTGTGTGTAACCATTGGGAAGTGTACAGTACCCATTTTGTGGGAACCATTTTGAAGTGTCCAGTTCATATAGTGTGTAACCATTGAAAAGTGTACAGTTCCAATTTGGTGGGAACCTTTGAAAAGTGTAGAGTCACCATTGTGTGGTAACAGCTGTAAAGTGTACAGTTCTTAATTTGTGGGAATCATTGTGATTTGTACAGTTCTCATTGAGTGGGAACCATGGTGAAGCGTACAGTTCAAATTGTGTGGTAACCATAGTGAACTGTACAGTTCCCATTGTGTGTAACGATTGTGATGTGTACAGTTTTCATTATGTGCTAACCATTGTGAAGTGTACAGTTACCATTGTCTGATAACCATTGTGAAGTGTACAGTTCCCATTATGTGGTAACCAGTGTGAAGTGTACAGTTGCCATTGCTTGGAAACCATTGTGAAGTGTACTGGTCCCATTGTGTGGAAACCATTGTAAACGGTACAGTTCCCATTGTGTGGTAACCATTGTGAAGTGTTCACTTGCCATTGTTTGGAAACCATTTTGAAATGTAAAAGTCCCAGTGTGTGGTAACCATTGTGAAGTGTACAGTTCCCATTGTGTGTAACCTTTGTGAAGTGTACAGATTTCATTGTGTGGTAACCATTGTGAAGGGTATAATTCCGATTGTGTCATAACCATTGTGAATTTTACAGTTACAATGTTGTGGTAGCCATTATGAAGTGTAGAGTTACCATTGTGTGGTAATCATTAGAAAGTGTACACTTCCAATTGTGTGGTAATCATTGCAAAGTGTACAGTTTTCATTGTGTGGTAACCATTGTGAAGTGTAGAGTCCAATTTGTGGTGACGATTGTGAAGTGTACAGTTTCCATTGTGTGTAACCATTGCAAACTGTACAGTTCTCATTGTGTGGGAACCATTGTGAATTGTAGAGTTCCCATTGTGTGTAATCATTATTAAATGTACAGTTCCCACTGTGTGGTGACCACTGTGAAGTGTAGAGTTTCCATTGTGTGTAACCATTGTGAAGTGTACAGTTACCATTGTGTGGAAACCATTGTGAAGTGTACAGTTCTCGTTGTGTGTAACCATTGTGAAGTGTACACTTCCCATTGTGTGGTAACTGCTGTATAGTGTACAGTTACCATTGTGTGGAAACCGCTGTGAAGTGTAAGGTTTCCATTGTGTGGAAACCATTGCGAAGTGTACAGTTCCCATTCTGTGGTAACCATTGTGAAATGTACACTTACCATTGTGTGGTAACCATTTTGAAGTGTACAGTTATTATCATGTGGTAATGATTGTGAAGTGTACAGTTCTGTGTGGTAACCATTGTGAAGTGTACAGGTCCCTTTCTGTGGTAAGTATAGTGAAGTGTACAGATCCCATTGTTTGGTAATCATTGTGAAGTGTACAGTTACCATTGTGTGGTAACTGCTGTGAAGTGTACAATTACCATTGTGTGACAACAATTGTGAAGTGTACAGTTACCACTGTGTTTAGGCATTGGGAAGTGTACAGTTACCATTGTGTGTAACCATTGTAAAGCGTACAGTTCCCATTGTGTGGTAACCATTGTGAAGTGTACAGTTCCCATTGTGTGGTAACATTTTGAAGTGCACAGTTCCCATTGTGTGGTAACCATTCTGAAGTGTACAGTTTTTATTATGTGTAACCATTGTGAAGTGTACAGTTTTAATTGGGTGTAACCATTTTGAAGTGTACAGTTATCATTGTGTGTAACCATTTTGACGTTTCCAATTCCCATTGTGTTTAACCATTGTGAAGTGTACACTTCCCATTCTGTGGAAACCGCTGTGAAGTGTACAGTTAACATTGTGTGGTAACCACTGTGAAGTGTAGGTTTCCATGGTGTGGAAACCCTTGTGAAGTGTACAGTTCCCATTCTGTGGTAACAATTGCAAAATGTACAGTTACCATTGTTTGGTAACCATTGTGAAGTGTACAGTTATTATCGTGTGGTAACGATTGTGAAGTGTACATTTCACATTGTGTGGTAACTATTGTGACATGTACAGTTTCCACTGTGTGGTTACCGCTGTGAAGTATATAGTTCCCATTGTGTGGTAACGATTGTAAAGTGTACAGTTCTGCTTGTGTGGTAACCATTGAGAAGTGTACAGATCCCATTGTTTGGTAATCATTGTGAAGTGTACAGTTACCATTGTGTGGTAACTGCTGTGAAGTGTACAATTGCCATTGTGGATAACAATTGTGAAGTGTACAGTTACCACTGTTTTTAGCCATTGGGAAGTGTACAGTTACCATTGTGTGTAACCATCGTGAAGTGTACAGTTCTTATTGTGTGGTAACCATTGTGAAGTGTACAGTTCCCATTGTGTGGTAACATTTTGAAGTGCACAATTCCCATTGTGTGGTAACCATTCTGAAGTGTACAGTTTTTATTATGTGTAACCATTGTGAAGTGTACTGTTTTAATTGGGTGTAACCATTTTGAAGTGTACAGTTACCATTGTGTGTAACCATTTTGAAGTGTACAGTTACCATTGTGTGTAACCATTGTGTAGTGTACAGTTACCACTGTGTGGTAACCATTGTGAAGTGTACAGTTACCACTGTGTGGTAACCATGGTAAAGTGTACAGTTACCATTGTGTGTAACCATTGTGAAGTGTACAGTTTCTATTGTGTTTTAGCCATTGTGACGTTTACAGTTCCCATTGTGTGGTAACCATGGTGAAGTGTAGAATTTTCATTGTGTAAGAACCATTGTGAAGTGTACAGTTCCCCTTGTGTGTAACCACTGTGGTTTGTACAGTTACAATTGTGTGGTAATTGCTGTGAAGTTTACAGTTACCATTGTGTGGTGACCATTGTGAAGTGTACAGTTCCCATACTGTGTAAGCATTGTGAAGTGTACAGTTACCATTGTGAGGTAACGGCTGCAAAGTGTACAGATCCCATTGTGTGGTAACCATTGTGAAATGTACAGTTCTTATTGTGTGGTAACCATTGTGAAGTGTAACTTCCCATTGTGTAATAACCATTTTGAAGTGTACAGTTCCCAATGTGAGGTAACCATTGTTACGTGTACAGTTCTTATTGTGTGGCCATTATTGTGAAGTGTACAGTTACCATTGGGCGGTCACCATTGTAAAGTGTACATTTCACATTTTGTGGTAATTATTGTGAAGTGTACAGTTACCATTTTGTGGAAACCATTGTGAAGTGTACAGTTCCCATTGTGTGGTAACCATTGTGAATTGTACAGTTCCCGTTGTGTGTTACCATTGTGAAGTGTGCAGTCTTCATAATGTGGTAACCATTGTGAAGTGTACAGTCATTTTTTTGTGGTAAGTGCTGTGGTGTGTACAGTTTTCATTGTGTGTAACCATTGTAAACTGCACAGTTTTATTGTGTGGTAACCATTGTGAAGTGTACAGTTAGCATTGTGTGGTAATTGCTGTCAAGTGTACAGTTACCATTGTGTGGTAACCGTTGTGAAGTGTAAAGTTCCCCATTTGTGTTACCATTGTGAGGTGTACGATTCCCATTTTGGGGTAACCATGGTGAATTGCACAGTTTCCTTTGGGTGGTGACCACTGTTAAGTGTAGAGTTACCATTGTGTGTAACCATTGTAAAGTGTACAGTTTCCATTGTGTTTAACCATTGTGAAGTGTACAGTTTCCATTGTGTTGTAAACATTCTGAAGTGTACAGTTTTCCTTGTGTGTAACCACTGTAATGTGTACAGTTACCATTGTGTGGTAATTGCTTTGAAATGTACAGTTTCCATTGTGTGTTAACATTTCTGAAGTGTGCAGTTCCCATAGTGTGTAACCAATGTGAAGTGTAGAGTTCCCATTGTGTGGTAACCATCGTGAAGTGTACAATTTTAATAGTGTGTAGCCATTGACTAGGCTGCAGTTCCCATTGTGTGGTAATCATTGTTAAGTGTACAATTCCCATTGTGTGTAACTATTTTGAAGTGTACAGTTCCCATTGTGTGGTAACCGCTGTGAAGTGTACAGTTTCCATTGTGTGTAACCATTGTGAAGTGTACCATTCTTATTGTGTGGTAACCATTGCGAGGTTTACAGTTCCCATTCTGTGGTAACAACTGCGAAGTGTACAGTTACCATTGTGTTGTAACCATTCTGAAGTGTAGAGTTCCCATTGTGTGGTAAATGCTGTGAAGTGTAAGTTTTCATTGTGTAATAATTGCAACGAAGTGTACAGTTCCCATTGTGCGGTAACCTTTGCGAACCCTACAGTTCCCATTCGGTGGTAAGCATTGCGACGATTACAGTTTCCATTGTGTGTAACCATGGTGAAGTGTACTGTTCGCATGTGGTTTAACCATTGTAAAGTTAACGGTTCCCATCGTGTGGTAACCGCTGTGGAGTGTACAGTTACCATTGTGAAGTGTACAGTTACAATTGTGTGGTACTTATTGTGAAGTGTGCAGTCCCCATTGTGTGGTAATCATTGTGAAGTGTACAATTTCCATTGTATGTAACCATTGTGAAATGTAGAGTTCTCACTGTGTGGTACCCATTGTGAAGTAAAAAGTTCCCATTGTGTGGTGACCATTGTGAAGTGTACAGTTACTATTGCGTGTAACCAATATGAAGTGTATAGTTACCATTGTGTGGTAACTACTGTAAAGTGTACAGTTCCCATTGTGTGGTAACCATTGTGAAGTGTAGAGTTCCCATTGTGTGTAATCATTGTCAAGTATACAGTTCCAATTGTGTGGTAAGCATTGTGAAGTGTAGAATTACCATTGTGTAGTAATTGCTGTAAAGTGTACAGTTCCCATTGTGTGTAACCATTGTGAAGTGTACAGTGCCCATTGTGTGGTGACCATGGTGAAGTGTACAGTTTCCATGGTGTAGTTACTGCTATAAAGTGTAGAGTTACCATTGTGTGTAACCATTTGGAAGTGTACAGTTCCCATTGTGTTTAACCATTGTGAAGTCTACAGTTCTCATTGTGTAGTAACCATTCTGAAGTGTAGAGTTCCCATTGTGTGTAACCACTGTGAAGTGTACAGATACCATTTTGTGGTAACCGCTGTTAAGTGTACAGTAACCATTGTGTGGTAATCATTGTGAAGTGTACACTTTTCATTGTGTGTAACCATTGTGAAATGTATAGTTACCATTGTGTGGTAACCGCTGCAAAGGGTACAAATTCTATTGTGTGGTAACTATTGTGAAGTGTACAGTTCCCATTGTGTGCTAACCGCTGATAAGTGTACAGTTCCCATTGTGTGGTAACCGTTGTGAAGTGTACAGTTATCATTGTGTGTAACCATTGAAAAGTGTACAGTTTCCATTGTGTGGTAACCGCTGTGAAGTGTACAGTTACCATTGTGTGGTAACCGCTTTGAAGTGTACAGTTCTTATTGCTTGGTAACCAATGCAAAGTGTACAGTTCCCATGGTGTGGTAATAATTGCGAAGTGTACACTTATCATTGTGTGGTAACCATTGTGAGGTGTACAGTTCTTATTGTTTTGTATGCATTGTGAACTGTACAGTTTCCATTGTGTGGTAAGCATTGTGAAGTGTAAAGTTCTTATTGTGTGGTAACCATTGTGAAGTGTACAGTTCCCATTGTGTGGTAACCATTGTGAAGTGTACAGTTCCCATTGTCTGGTTACCACTGCAACGTGTGCATTTACCATTGTGTTTTAACCATTGTGAAGTGTACAGTTACCACTGTGTATAACAATTGTGAAGTGTACAGTTACCATTGTGTGGTAACCGCTGTGAAGTGTGCAGTTCCCATTCTGTGTAACCATTGTGAAGTGTACAGTTACCATTTTCTGGTAACCACTGTGACGTTTACAGTTCCCATTATGTGTAACCATTGTGAAGTGTAAAATTTCCAATTTTTGGTTACCATTGTGAAGTGTAGAGTTACCATTGTGTGGTAATTACTGTGAAGTGCCTGGTTCTTATTGTGTGTAACATTTGTGAAGTGTACAGTTACCATTGCGTTGTTACCATTGTGAAGTGTAGAGTTACCATGGTATGGTATCCGCTGTTAAGTCTACAGTTCCCATTGTGTGGTAACCATTGTGAAGTGAACAGTTTCCACTGTGTTGTAACCATTGTGAAGTGTTCAGTTCTCATTGTGTGGTAACCATTTTGAAGTGTACCGTTCCCATTTTGTGGTAACTGCTGTGAAGTGTACAGTTCCTATTTTGGGGTAATCATTGTGAAGTATACAGATCCCATTGTGTAGTAACCATTTTTAAGTGTACAGTCACCATTGTGTGTAACCATTCTGAAGTGTTCAGTTTTTATTGTATGGTAACCATTGTGAAGTGTACAGTTAAAATTGTGTGGTAAAAATTGTAAAGTGTACAGTTCCCATTGAGGGGTAACCACTGCGAAGTGTACAGTTCCCATTGTGTGGTAACTATTTTGAAGTGTACAGTTCCCATTGTGTGTAACCATTTTGAAGTGTACAGTTCCCATTGTGTGTAACCATTTTGAAGTGTACAGTTCCCATTGTGTGGTAACCATTGTAAAGTGTACAGTTTTCATTGTGTGGTAACGATTGTGAAGTGTACACTTACCATTGTGTGTAACCATTGCGAAGTGTACAGTTCCCATTGTGTAGTAACGGCATGTTTCTGCTAAGGCCTTTTTGGGCTTCTATGTAGAGTCCCAATTTCAGTGTATGTGCTGCCGAAGCGAGCACATGCCATGCCCGGCACAGCTTTTTTATATCTTTCGGTTATTGCGTTGGACTTCGAAGCGCCTAAATGACAAGTTCCTGTGACTCACCGTACCTGGTAAGCTGAGTTTCATGTTAGCGCTGAGGCCTTTTCGGGCTTCTATGTGGAGTTTCAATTTCAGTGTACGTTCTACTGACATGAGCAAATGCCGAGCCCGGCTCAGCTTTTTTATTTCTTTCGGTTTTTATGTTGTTTATAGCAAGTGGGTAGTGCTGTGTCAGTCGAGGCCAGTCTCGAATTTGTGATCTCACTGTCCACCCGGCTTGACATTACACTGTCATGGGATTACAGGTGTGATGTCCCGAGCCTAACCCAAATTTTGTTTAAGTTCTGAAGACGGAAATTTTCCATGTTGGTCGGGCAGGTCTCAAACACTTATCCTCGAAATTTTTTTGCGTTGGTCTTCGAAGCGCCTAAATGACATTTTCCTGTGAGCCACTATACCTGGCAGGCCCTGATTCAGGTTGGCCCTAAGGCAATTTCGGCCTTCTATGTAGAGTCCCAATTTCAGTGTACGTGCTGCCGAAGCGAGCACATACCGTTTACAGCTCAGCTTTTTTCTTTTTTCGGTTATTGCGTTGGTCTTCGAAGAGCCTAAATGACAGGTTACTGTGCGCCACCGTACCTGGCGGGCCGAGGTTCATGTTATCACTGAGGCCATTTTGGGCTTCTATGTAGAGTCCCAATTTCAGCGTATGTGCTGCTGAAGCGAGCACATGCCATGACCGGCTCAGCTTTTTTCTTTTTTTGTTTATTGCACTAATCTTCAAAGCACCTAAATGACAGGTTACTGTGAGCCACCGTACCTGGCAGACCGAGTTTTATGTTAGCGCTGAGGCCTTTTCGGGCTTCTATGTACCATCCCAGTTTCAGTGTACATACTGCCGAAGCGAGCACATGCCATGCCCAGCTCAGCTTTTTATTTCTCTTGGTCTTTATATTGTTTATAGCAAGTGGATAGTGCTGTGTCGGTCGAGGCCAGTCTCAAATTTGTGATCTCATTGTTTGCACGGCTCGACATTCCACTGTCATGGGATGACAGGTGTGATGCGCCGAGCCTAATCCAAGTTTTGTTTTTGTTCTGAAGATGGAAATTTCCCATGTTGGTCTGGCAGGTCTCGAACACGCATCCTCGAAAACTTTTTTACGTTGGTCTTCAGAGTGCCTAAATGACAAGTTTCTGTGAGTCACCGTTCCTGGCAGGCCGACTTTCATGTTAGCGCTGAGGTCTTTTCAAGCTTTTATGTAGAGTCCCAATTTCAGTGTACGTGCTGCTGAAGCAAGCACATGCCGTGCCCGGCTCAGCTTTTTTATTTCTCTCGATTTTTATGTTGTTTATAGCAAGCGGGTAGCACTGTTTGTGTCGGGGCCAGTCTCGAATTTTTGATCTCACTGCCCACCCGGCTCAACATTCCAGTGTCATGGGATGACAGGTGTGATGCGCCGAGGCTAACACAAGTTTCGTTTTTGTTCTGAAGACAGAAATTTCCCATCTTGGTTGTGCGGGTCTCAAACATGCATCCTCGAAATTTTTTTTGCAGTGGTCTTCGAAGCGCCTTAATGACAGTTTCCTGTGAGCCACCGAACATTGCAGGGCGAGTTTCATGTTAGCACTGAGGCCTTTTTGGGCTTCTATGCAGAGTCCCAATTTTTAACTTGGGTTAGGCTCAGCGCATTACACCTGTCATCCCATAACAGGGGAATGTCGAGCCGGGCAGACAGTGAGATCACAAATTCGAGACTAACCTCGACCAACACAGTGCTACCCGCTTGCTATAAACAACATGAAAACCGAGAGAAATAAAAATGCTGAGTCAGGCACAGCATGTGCTCGATTCAGCAGGATGTACACTGAAATTGGGACTCTACATAGAAGCCCAAAAAGGCCTCAGCACTAACATGAAACTCGGCTTTCCAGGTATGCTGTCTCACAGTAACCTGTCATTTAGGAGCTTCGAAGATCAACGCAATAACTGAAAGAAATAAAAAAGCTGATTCGGGCACGTCATGTGCTCGTTTCGGCAGCACGTACACTAAAATTGGGACTGTATATAGAAGTTCGTAAAGGCCTCAGCGCTAACATGAAACTCTACCTGCCAGGTACGGTGGCTCACAGGAACCTGTCATTTAGGCGCTTCGAAGACCAACGCAAAGGAATTTTAAAGGATGCCTGTTTGAGACCCACCCGACCAACATGGGAAATTTCCGTATTCAGAACTAAAACAAAACTTGGGATAGGCTCGGCCCATCACACCTGTCATTCCATGACAGTGAAATGTCGATTCAGAAGGACAGTGAGATCACAAATTCGAGACAGGCATCAACAGACACAGCACCACCCGCTTGCTATAAACAACATAAAAACTGAGAGAAATAAAAAAGGTGAGCCGGGCATGGCATGTGCTCGCCTCAGCAGCACGTACACTGAAATTGAGACTCTTCATAGAAGCCCGAAAAGATCTGAGTGCTAACATGAAACTCGGCCTGCCAGGTACAGTGGCTCACAGTAACCTGTCATTTAGGTGCTTCGAAGACCAATGCAATAACCTATAGGAAGTAAAAAGCTGAGCCAGGCACGGCATGTGCTTGCTTTGGCAGCACATACACTGAAATTGGGACTCTACATAGAAGCCCGAAGAGGCCTCAGCACTAACATGAAACTCAGCCTGCCAGGTACGATGGCTCACAAAAACCTGTCATTTAGGCGCTTCGAAGACCAACGCAAAATAAATTTCGAGGAGGCGTGATCAAGACACAACCGACCAACATGGAAAATTTTTGTCTTCAGAACGGAAACAAAACTTGGGTTAGGCTGGGTGCATCACACCTGTCATTTCATGACAGTGGAATGTCGAGCCGGGCGGACAGTGAGATCCCAAATTCGAGACTGGCCTCGACTGACACAGCGCTACCCGCTTGCTATAAACAACATAAAAACCGAGAGAAATAAAAAAGCTGAGTTGGGTATGGCATGTGCTCGCTTCGGCAGCACGTATACTGAAATTGGGACTCTACATAGAAGCCCGAAAGGCCTCAGCGCTAACGTTAAACTCGGCCTGCCAGGAACGGTGGCTCACAGAAACCTGTCATTTAGGCGCTTCAAAGACCAACGAAGAAAAGTTCTTGAGGATGCATGTTCGAGTCCCGCCCATCCAACATGGGAAATTTTCGACTTCAGAACGGAAATAAAACTTGGGTTAGGCTCGGCACATCACACCTGTCATTTCATGACAGTGGAATGTCCAGCCAGTTCGAAAGTGAGATAACAAATTTGAGACTGGCCTAGACCGACACAGAGCTACCCACTGGCTATAAACAACATAAAGACCAAGAGAAATAAGAAAGCTGAGCCGGGCACGGCATGTGCTCGATTCAGCAGCACATACACTGAAATTGGGACTCTACATAGAAGCCCGAAAAGGGCTCAGTGCTAACATAAAACTCGGCCTGCCAGATACGGTGGCTCACAGGAACCTGTCATTTAGGTGCTTCAAAGACCAAGGCAATAACTGAAAGAAAGAAAAAAGCTGAGCTGGGCATGACATGTGCTCACTTCGGCAGCACATACACTGAAATTGGGACTCAACACAGAAGCCCGAAAAGGCCTCAGTGCTAACATGAAACTCGGCCTGCCAAATACGGTGGCCCACAGGAACCTGTCATTTAGGCGCTACAAAGACCAATGCAAAAAATATTTCGAGGATGCGTGTTCAAGACCCACCCAACAAACATGGGAATTTTCTATTTTCAGAACGTAAACAAAACATGGGTTTGGGTCGGTGCATAACACCTGTAATCCCATGACAGTGGAATGTCGAGCTGGGCGGACAGTCAGATCACAAATTCGAGACTGGCCTCGACTAACACAGTGCTACCCGCTTGCTATAAACAACATAAAAACCGAAAGAAAGAAAAAAGCTGAGCCAGGCAAGGCAGATGCTCTCATTGGCAGCATGTACACTGAAACTGGGACTCTACATAGAAGCCCGAAAAGGCCTCAGCACAAACATAAAACTCGGCCTGCATGGTACGGTGGCTCACAGGAACCTGCCATTTAGGTGATTCGAAGACAAATGCAATAACCGAATAAGAAAAAAAAAGCTGAGCTGGGGACATCATGTGCTCTCTTCGGCAGCACATACACTGAAATTGGAACTCTACATAGAAGCTTGAAAAGGCCTCAGCACTAACATGAAATTCGGCCTGCCAGGTACGGTGGCTCACAGAACCCTGTCATTTAGCCGCTTCGAAGAACAACGCAATAACCAAAAAAAAGAAAAAAGCTGAGCCAGGAACGGCATGTGCTCGCTTCGGCAGCACATACACTGAAATTGGGACTCTACATAGAAGCCCAAAAAGGTCTCAATGCTAACATGAATCTCGGCCAGCCAGATACGGTGGCTCACAGTAACTTGTCATTTAGGCGCTTCGAAAACCAACGAACAAAAGATTTCGAGAATGCCTGTTCGAGAACTGCCCGATCAACGTGAAAAATTTTTGTCTTCAGAACAAAAACAAAACTTAAGTTAGGCTCGGCGCATCACACCTGTCATCCCATGACAGTGAAACGTTGAGCCGGGCGGACAGTGAGATTACAAATTCGGGACTGACCTTGACCAACAGAGCGATACTCACTTGCTATAAACAACAAAAAACCGAGAGAAATAATAAAGCTGAGCGAGGCATGGCATGTGCTCGCTTTGGCAGCATGTACACTGAAATTGGGACTCTACATAGAAGCCCAAAAAGGCCTAAGCGCTAACATAAAACTCGGCCTGCCAGGTACGGTGGCTCACAGTAACCTGTCATTTAGGCACTCTGAGACCAACGCAATAACAGAAGAAAAAAAAAAATCTGAGCCGGGCACCGCATGGGCTCGCTTCGGCAGCACGTACACTGAAATTTGGACTCTACATAGAAGCCTGAAAAGGCCTCAGCGCTAACATGAAACTCAGCCTTCCAGGTACGGTGACTCAAAGGAACCTGTCATTTAGGCACTTCAAAGACCAACGCTAAGAAAATTTCAAGATGCGTGTTCGAGACCTGCCCGACCAACATGGGAAATTTCCGTCTTCAGAACAAAAACAAAACTTGGGTTAGGCTTGGCGCATCACACATGTCATCCCATAACCATGGAATGTCGAGCTGGGCAGTGAGATCACAAATTCGGGACTGGCCTCGACCGAAACAGCGATACCCGCTTGCTATAAACAACATAAAAACCGAGAGAAATAATAAAGCTGAGCCAGGCATGGCATGTGCTCGCTTCAGCAGCATGAACACTGAAATTGGGACTCTACATAGAAGCCCAAAAAGGCCTAAGTGCTAAGAAGAAACTCGGCCTGCCAGCTACGGTGACTCACAGTAACCTGTCATTTAGGCGCTCCGAAGGCCAATGCAATAACCAAAAGAAAAAAAAAGCAGAGCCGGGCATGGCATGAGCTCACTTCGGCAGCACGTATACTGAAATCAGGACTCTATATAGAAGCCCGAAAAGGCCTCAGCACTAACATGAAACTCGGCCTGTCAGGTACGGTGGCTCACAGGGACCTGTCATTTGGGCGCTTCAAAGACCAACGCTAAAAATATTTCGAGATGCGTGTTCGAGACCCGTTTGACCAACATGAAAAATTTCCGCCTTCAGAACAAAAACAAAACTTGGGCTCAGCACATCACACCTGTCATCCCATGACAGTGGAATGTCGAGCCGGGCGGAAAGTGAGATCACAAATTCGGGAGTGGTGTCGACCAACAGAGCGATACCCGCTTGCTATAAACAACATAATAACCGAGAGAAATAATAAAGCTGAGCCGGGCATGGCATGTGCTCGCTTCGGCAGCACATACACTAAAATTGGGACTCTACATAGAAGCCCAAAAAGGCCTAAGCGCTAACAAGAAACTCGGCCTGCCAGGTATGTTGGCTCACAGTAACCTGTCATTTAGGCGCTCCACATACCAACGCATAACCAAAAGAAGAAAAAAGCTGAGCCGGGCATGGCATGAGCTTGCTTTGGCAGCATGTACACTGAAATTGGGACTCTATATAGAAGCCCAAAATGGCCTCAGCGCTAAAATGAAACTCCACCTGCCAGGTACAGTGGCTCACAGGAACCTGTCATTTAGGCGCTTCGAAGACCAATGAAAAAAATTTCGAGGAGGCGTGTTAGAGACCCGCCCGACCAATATGGAAAATTTTGGTCTTCAGAATGGAAACAAAACTTGGGTTAGGCTTGGCGCATCACACCTGTAATTCCATGACAGTGGAATGTCGAGCTGGGCGGACAGTGAGATCACAAATTCGAGACTGGCCTCGAACCACACAGCACTACCCGCTTGCTATAAAGAACATAAAAACCGAAAGAAATATAAAAGCTGAGCCGGGCAGGGCATGTGCTCACTTTGGCAGCACATACACTGAAATTGAGACTCTACATAGAAGCCAGAAAAAACCTCAGCACTAACATGAAACTCGGCCTTCCACGTACGGTGGCTCACAAGGACCTGTCATTTAGGCGCTTCAAAGACCAATGCAAAAAATATTTCGAGAATGCGTGTTCGAGACCCGCCCGACCAACATGTAAAATTTCCGTCTCCAGAAAAGAAAAAAACTTGGGTTAGGCTCAGCGCATCACACCTGTCATCCCATGACAGTGGAATAATGAGCCGGGCAAACAGTGAGATTACAAATTCGAGACTGGCCTCGACCGGCACAGTGCTACCTGCTTGCTATAAACAACAAAGAACACAGAAAGAAATATAAAAGCTGAGCCGGGCACGGCATGTTCTCGCTTCGGCATCACATAGTCTAAACTTGTGACTCTACATAGAAGCCCAAAAAGGCCTCAGCACTAACATGAAACTCGGCCTACCAGGTACGGTGGCTAACAGGAACCTGTCATTTAGGCGCTTCGAAGACCAACACAAAAAAATTATCAAGGATGGGTGATCAAGACCCGCCTGACCTCCATGGGAAATTTCCGTTGTCAGAACGGAAACAAAACTTGGGTTAGGCTCGGAGCATTACACCTGTCATTCCATGACAGTGGAATGTCGAGCCGGGCAGACAGTGAGATCACAAATTCGAGACTGGCCTTGACCGACACAGCACTACCCGCTTGCTAAAAACAACATTAAACCAAAAGGAATAATAAAGCTGAGCAGGGCACTGCATGTGCTCGCTTCACCAGCACGTACACTGAAATTGGGACTCTACATAGAAGCTTGTAAAGGCCTCAGAGCTAACCTGAAACTCGGTTTGCCAGGTACGGTGGCACACAGGAACCTGTCATGTAGGTGCTTTGAAGACCAACGCAAAAAAAATTTTGAGGAAGTCTGTTCATGACTCGCCTGACCAACTTGGGAAATATCCGTCTTCAGAACAGAAACAAAACTTGGGTTAGGCTCGGTGAATTACACATGTAATCCCATGACTGCAAAATGTCAAGCCGGGCAAAGAGTGAGATCCCAAATTCGAGACTGGCCTCGACCAACACAGCGCTACCCACTTGCAATAAACAATATTAAAACCGAAAGAAATAATAAAGCTGAGCCAGGCACGGCATGTGCTCACTTTGGCAGCACGTACACTGAAATTGGGACTCTACATAGGAGCCCGAAAAGGCCTCAGCGCTAACATGAAACTTGGCCTGCCAGGTACGGTGGCTCACAGGAACCTCTCATTTAGGCACTTGGAAGACCAAGGAAAAAAAAAAAAATTTTAGAGGATGCCTGTTCGTGACCCACCTGACCAACGTGGGAAATGTCTGTCTTCAGAAGGGAAAAAAATCTTGGGTTAGGCTCGGCGCATCACACCTGTCATCCCATGACAGTGGAATGCCGAGCCGGGCAAAGAGTGAGATCCCAAATTCGAGACTGGCCTCGACTGACACAGCGCTACCCGCTTGCTATAAACAACATAAAAACCGAAAGGAATAATAATAACGCTGAGCCGAACATGGCATGTGCTCGGTTCGGCAGCACGTACACTGAAATTGGGACTCTACATAGGAGCTTAAAAAGGCCTCAGCGCTAACATGAAACTCGGCCTGCCAGGTACGGTGGCTCACAGGAACCTGACATTTAGGCACCTTGAAGACCAACACAAAAAAATTTCGAGGATGCCTGATCCTGACCCACCCGACCAACACAGGAAATGTCCGTTTTCAGAATGGAAACAAAACTTGGGTTAGGCTCGGCGTATCACACCTGTAATCCCATGAAAGCAGAATGTCAAGCAGGGCAGAGAGTGAGATTCCAAATTCGAGAGTGGCCTCGACCAACATAGTGCTACCCACTTGCTATAAACAACATAAAAACCGAAAGGAATAATAATAAAGCTTAGCCTGGCTCGGCACGTGCTCGCTTCAGCAGCAGTTACGCTGAAATTGGGACTTTACATAAAACCTCGAAAAGGCCTCAGCGCTAACATGAAACTCGACCTGCCAGGTATGGTGGCTCACAGGAACCTGTGATTTAGGGGCTTTGAAGACCAACGCAAAAAAATTTTGAGGATTTCTGTTCATGACCTGCCTGACCAACGTGGGAAATGTCCGTCTTCAAACTGGAAAAAAAACTTGGGTTATGCTCGACGCATGACACCTGTAATCCAATGACAGCGGAATGTCAAGCTCGGCGGACAGTGAGATGCAAAATTCGAGACTGGCCTCGACCGACACAGCGCTACCTGCTTGCTATAAACAACATAAAAGCCGAAAGAAATAATAAAGCTGAGTTGGGAACAGCATGTGCTCGCTTCGGCAGCACATACACTGAATTTGGGGCTCTACATAGGAGCCCGAAAAGGCCTCAGCGCTAACATGAAACTCAGCCTGCCAGGTACGATGGCTCACAGGAACCTGTCATTTAAGCGCTTTGAAGACCAACGCAAAGAATATTTCGATGATGCCTGTTTGTGACCCGCCCGACTGACGTGGGAAATGTCCGTCTTCTGAACGGAAACAAAAATTGGGTCAGGCTTGGCGCATCACACCTGTAATCCCATGACAGCGGAATGAAGAGCTGGGCGGACAGTGAGATCCCAAATTCGAGACTGGCCTTGACTGACACAGTGCAACCCGCTCTCTATAAACAACATAAAAACCGAAAGAAATAATAAAGCTGACCTGGACACGGCTTGTGCTCGCCTCGGCAGCACATACACTGAAATTGGGACTCTATGTAGGAGCTTGAAATGGCCTCAACGCTAACATGATACTCGGCCTGCATGGTACGGTGGCTCACAGGAACCTGTCATTTAGGCACTTTGAAGACCAACGCAAAAAAAATTTCGAAGATGCCTGTTCGTGACCCGCCCAACCAACGTGGGAAATATCCGTCTTCAGAACGGAAACAAAACTTGGGTTAGGCTCGGCGCATCACACCTGTAATCCCATGACAGCCCAATGTCGAGCTCGGTGGACAGTGACTTCCCAAATTCAAGACTGGCCTCGACTGGCACAGCGCTACCCACTTGCTATAAACAACATAAAAACGGAAAGAAATAATAATGATGCTGAGCCGAGCACGGCATGTGCTCGCTTCGGCAGCACCTACACTGAAATTGGGACTCTACATAGGAGCCCGAAAAGGCCTCAGTGCTAACATGAAACTCGGCCTGCCAGGTACGGTGGCTCACAGGACCCTGTCATATAGGCACTTTGAAGACCAACGCAAAAAATATTTCGAGGATGCCTGTTAATGATCCGCCCGACCAACGTGGGAAATGTCTGTCTTCAGAACAGAAACAGAACTTGGGTTAGGCTCGGTGCATCACACCTGTAATCCCATGACAGCGGAATGTCGAGCCGGGTTGACAGTGAAATTTCAAATTCGAGACTGGCCTCGAGTGACACAGTGCTACCCGCTTGCTATAAACAACATAAAAACCGAAAGAAATAATAATAAACCTGAGCCGGGCACGGCATGAGCTCACTTCGGCAGCACATACACTGAAATTGGGACTCTACATAGGAGCCCGAAAAGGCCTCAGCACTAACATGAAACTCGGCCTGCCAGGTATGGTATCTCACAGGAACCTGTCATTTAGGCACTTTTAAGACCAACGCAAAAAACATTTTGAGGATATCTTTTCATGACCCGCCCGACCAACGTGCAAAATATCCGTCTTCAGAACGGAAACAGAACTTGGGTTAGGCTTGGTGCATCACACTTGTAATCCCATGACAGTGGAATGTAGACAAAAGTGGACAGTGAGATCCCACATTCGAGACTGGCCTCGACTGACACAGCATGACCCGCTTGCTATAAACAACATAAACATGGAAAGAAATGATAATAAAGCTGAGCCAGGCACGGCATCTGCTCGCTTCGTGAGCATGTACACCGAAATTGAAACTCTACATAGGAGCCAAAAAAGGCCTAAGAGCTAACATGAAACTCGGCCTGCCAAATACAGTGTCTCACAGAAATCTGTCATTTAGGTGTTTTGAAGACCAATGCAATAACTGAAGAAACAAAAAAGCTGAGCTGTGCACGGCATGTGCTCACTTTGGCAGCACATACACTAAAATTGGGACTCAACATAGAAGCCCGAAAACGCCTCAGTGCTAACATGAACTTGGCCTGCCATGTACGGTGGCTCACAGGAATCTGTCATTTAGGCGCTTGGAAGACGAACGCACAAAAAATTTTGAGGATGCTTGTTCAAGACCCGCCTGACCAACATGAAAAATTTCCGTCTTCAGAACAATAAAAAAATTTGAGATAGGCTCGGCGCATCACACCTGTCATCCCATGACAGTGGAATGTCGAACCGGGCGGAAAGTGAGATCACAAATTCGAGACTGGCCTCGACCGACACAGCCCTACCCACTTGCTATAAACAACATAAAAACCGAGAGAAAGAAAAACGCTGAGTTGGGCACGGCATGTGTGCCCTTTGGCAGCACACACACTGAAATTGGGACTCTACATAGAAGCCTGAAAAGGCCTCAGCGCTAACATGAAACTCAGCGCTAACATGAGTACAGTGACTCACAGGCACCTGTCATTTAGGAGCTTCGAAGACTAACACACAAAATATTTCGAGAATGTGTGTTCGAGACCCGCCCGACCAACATGGGAAATTTTTGTCTTCAGAACGAAAACGTAACTTGGGTTAGGCTCGGAGCATCACACCTGTAATCCCATGACAGTGGAAGGTCGAGCCGGGCAGACAGTGAGATCACAAATTCGAGACTGGCCTCGAACCACACAGCGCTACCCGCTTGCTATAAACAACATAAAAACAAAAAGAAATAAAAAAGCTGAGCCGGGCACAGCATGTGCTCGCTTCAGCAGCACGTACACTGAAATTGGGACTCTACATAAAAGCCTGAAAAGGCCTCAGTGCTAGCATGAAACTCGGCCTGTTATGTACGGTGGTTCACAGGAACCTGTCATTTAGGTGCTTCGAAGACCAACGCAAAAACAATTTCGAGGATGCGTGTTCGAGAATCGCCTAACCAATATAGGAAATTTTTGTCTTCAGAATGGAAACAAAGCTTGGGTTAGGCTCGGCGCATCACACCTGTCATCCCATGACAGTGGAATATCGAGCCGGGCTAACAGTGCGATCACAAATTCGAGACTGGCCTCGACCGACACAGCACTACCCGCTTGCTATAAACAAAATAAAAACCGATAGAAATAAAAAAGCTAGGCCAAGCATGGCATGTGCTCGCTTCGGCAGCACGTACACTGAAATTGGGACTCTACATAGAAGCTTGAGATGGCCTCAGCACTAACATGAAACAGCCTGCCAGGTACAGTGGCTCACAAGAACCTGTCATTTAGGCGCTTCGAAGACCAACGCAAAAAAGTTTCGAGGATGCGTGTTCGAGACGCACCCGACCAACATGGGAAATTTCGGTCTTCACAACGGAAACAAAACTTGGGTAAGGCTTGGCGCATCACACCTGTCATCCCATGACAGTGGAATGTCAAGCTGGGCGGATAGTGAGATCACAAATTCGAGACTGGCCTCGACCGACACAGTGCTACCCGCTTGCTATAAACAACATATAAACTGAAAGAAATAAAAAAGCTGAGCCAGGCACGGCATGTGCTCGCTTCGGTGGCACATACACTGAAATTGGGACTATACATAGAAGCCCGAATAGGCCTCAGCGCTAACATGAAACTCGGCCTGCCAGGTGCGGTGGCTCACAGTGACCTGTCATTTAGGTGCTTCGGCCTGCCAGGTACGGTGGCTCACAGGAACCTTTAATTAGGCGCTTTGAAGACCAATGCAATAACCGAAAAAAAGGAAAAAGCTGAGCCGACATGGCATGAGCTCGCTTCGGCAGCACATACACTGAAATTGGGATTCTACATAGAAGCTCGAAAAGGCATCAGCACTAACAAGAAACTCGGCTTGCCAGGTATGGTGGCTCACAGAAACCTGTCATTTAGGCGCTTCGAAGACCAACGCAAAAAAAATGTCGAGGATGCGTGTTCGAGACCCGCCCGACCAACATGGAAAATTTCGGTCTTCAGGACAAAAACAAAACTTGGGTTAGGCTCGGCTCATCACACCTGTCATCCCAGGACATTGGAATGTCGAGCCAAACGGACAGTGAGATCACAAATTCGAGGCTGGCCTCGACCCACACAGTGCTACCCACTTACTATAAACAACATAAAAACCGAAAGAAATAAAAAAGCTGAGCCGGGCACGGCATGTGCTTGCTTTAGCAGCATGTACACTGAAATTGGGACTATACATAGAAGCCCGAATAGGCCTCAGCGCTAACATGAAACTCGGCCTGCCAGGTACGGTGGCTCACAGTGACCTGTCATTTAGGTGCTTCGAAGACCAACGCAATAACCGAAAGAAATAAAAAAGCTGAGCTGGGCATGGCATGTTCTTGCTTCGGCAGCACATCCACTGAAATTGGAACTCTACAGAGAAGCCTGAAAAGACCTCAGGGCTAGCATGCAACTTGGCCTGCCAGGTACGATGGCTCACGGGAACCTGTCATTTAGGTGCTTCGAACAGCAACGCAGAAAAAATTTCGAGGATTCGTGTTTGAGACCCACCCGACAAACATGGAAAATTTCCGTCTATAGAAGGGAAACAAAACTTGGGTTATGCTCAGGGCATCACACCTGTCATCTCATGACAATGGAATGTCGAGCTGGGCAGACAGTGAGATCAGGAATTTGAGACTGGCCTCGACCAACACAGTGCTACCCGCTTGCTCTAAACAACATAAAAACCGAAAGAAATAAATCGCTGAGCCGGGCACGGCATGTGTTTGCTTCATCAGCACGTACCCTGAAATTGGCACTCTACATAAAAGATTGAAAAAACCTCAGTGCTAGCATGAAACTCGGCCTGCCAGGTACAGTGACTCACAGTAAACTGTCATTTATGCACTTCGAAGACCAACACACAAAAAAATTTTGAGGATGCGTGTTCAAGACCCACCAGACCAACATGGGAAATTTCCGTCTTAAGAACGGAAATAAATCTTAAGTTTGGCTCAGCGCATCACACCTGTAATCCCATGACAGTGGAATGTCGAGTCAGGCGGACAGTGAGATCACAAATTCGTGACTGGCCTCGACCGACACAGCGCTACTCGCTTGGTATAAACAACATAAAAACCGAGAGAAATAAAAAAGCTGAGCCGGGCAGGGCATGTGCTAGCTTCAGCAGCACATACACTGAAATTGGGACTCTACATTGAAGCCCAAAATAACCTCAACGCTAAAATGAAACTCGGCCTGCCAGGTACAGTGGCTCACAGAAACCTGTCAATTAGGCGCTTCGAAGACCAATGCAAAATAATTTCGAGGATGCGTGTTCGAGACCCGCCCAACCAACATGGGAAATTTCCATCTTCAGAACAAAAACAAAATTTGGATTAGGCTCGGCGCATTAAACCTGTCATCCCATGACAGTGGAATATCGAGCCGGGAGGACAGTGAGATCACAAATTCGAGACTAGCCTCGACCGACACAGCGCTACCCACTTGCTATAAACAAAATGAAAACCGAGAGAAGTAAAAAAGCTGAGCCGGGCACGGCATGTGGTCACTTCGGCAGCATGTACACTGAAATTGGAACTCTACATAGGAGCCCAAAAAGGCCTCAGCACTAAAATGAAACTCGGCCTGCTGGGTAAGGTGGCTCACAGGAACCTGTCATTTAGAAGCTTCGAATTCCAACGCAAAAAAATTTCGAGGATGCGTGTTCGAGCTTCCCCCGACCAACATAAGAAATTTTCATTTTCAGAATGGAAACAAAACTTGGGTTAGGCTCGGCGCATCCCACCTGTCATTTCATGACAATGGAATGTCAAGCCGGGCGGACAGTGAGATCACAAATTTGAGACTGGCCTCGACCAACACAGTGCTACATGCTTGCTATAAACAACATAAAAACCAAAAGAAATAAAAAAGCTTAGTTGGGCATGACATGTGCTCACTTCTGCAGCACGTACACTGAAATTGGGACTCTACATAGAAGCCTGAAAATGCCTCAGCGCAAACATAAAACTCAGCCTGCCAGGTACAGTGGCTCACAGGAACCTGTCATTTAGGAGCTTCGAAAACCAACGCAAAAACTTTTCGAGGATGCGTGTTCGAGACCCGCCTGACCGACATGGGAAATTTCCGTCTTCAGAAGGGAAACAATACTTGGGTTAGGCTCAGCGCATCACACCTGTAATCCCTTGACAGTGGAATGTCGAGCTGGGCGGACAGTGAGATCACAAATTCGAGACTGGCCTCGACCGACACAGCGCAACCCGCTTGCTATAAACAACATACAAACCGAGAGAAATAAAAAAGCTGAGCTGAACACGGCATGTGCTCACTTCAGCAGCACGTACACTGAAATTAAGACTCTACATAGAAGCCCGAAAAGGCTTCAGCGCTAACATGAAACTCGGCCTGCCAGGTACAGTGCCTCACAGAAAAATGTAATTTAGGAGCTTCAAAGACCAACGCAAAAATTTTTCGAGGATGCGTGTTTGAGACCCGCCCGACCAACATGGGAAATGTCCATCTTCAGAATAAAAACAAAACTTGGGTTAGGCTCGGCACATCATCCCATGACAGTGGAATGTCGAGCCGGGTGGACAGTGAGATCACAAATTCGAGACTGGCCTCGACCGACACTGTGCTACATGCTTGCTATAAACAACATAAAAACCGAGGGAAATAAAAAAGCTGAGCCGGGCACGGCATGTACTCGCTTTGGCAGCACGTACACTGAAATTGGGACTCTACACAAAAGCCCGAAAAGGCCTCAGCGCTAACATGAAACTCGGCCTGCCACGTATGGTGGCTCACAGGAAACTGTCATTTAGGCGCTGCGAAGACTAACACACAAAATATTTCGAGGATGCATGTTTGAGACCCACCCGCCCAGCATCGAAAATTTCGTCTTCAGAACAGAAACAAAACTTGTGTTAGGCTCGGCACATTGCACCTGTCATCCCATGACAGTGCAATGTGGAGCCGGGCGGACAGTGAGATCACAAAGTAAAGACTGGCCTCGACCGACACAGCACTACCCACTTGCTATCAACAACATAAAAACCAAAAGGAATAAAAAAGCTGAGCCGGGAACAGCATGTGCTCTCTTCGGCAGCACATACACTGAAATTGGGACTCTACATGGAAGCCCAAAAAGGTCTCAGCGATTACATGAAATTCTGCCTGCCAGGTACGGTGGCTCACAGTAACCTGTCATTTAGGTGCTTCAAAGACCAATGCAATAACTGAAAGAAAGAAAAAGTCTTGTACACCATGTAATTAGTACGTCCACATTTACATCAGGTACCCATTATGTATACATGTACACCATGTACCCATTGGGCAGAAACGTACAGTATATGCATGTGTATGTATTTGTGCACAGTATGTACTTATGTTCACTATGTATGCATAGGTACATATAAGCTAGACATGTAACGACTGTACACGAGTACATAATATGCACGGTATGTACATGTATAAACTATGTAGACACATGCGTGGACACCCACTTTGGTAATTACATGTACTAATTACATGGTGTACATGTGAACATAATGTGTACATGATGCTCATGTGTACACATCGTAATATTACAGTAAATGTAAATGTACATAATGTTTGCAATCTGTTCATCTATATTGACATAATGTGTTATGTATGCATTGTGATTTTATCTACTGTTGTGAATATATGATATCATTGTGACATTACAATATGTAATCATATTGTACACATCATGTACATAAGTATTGTGCACACATTATGTCCATATAATATACATATTGCACAGATTATTTACATTTATTGTACATCTGTATTTGCTGAACACATGTCCACCAGAGAAATTGTATGGTCTGTACCTCTTTTATACATTCTTGTGATATGCCAATAAATGTACACATGATTAGTATATTCTTGGAAATAATTTTGCGCATATTAAATCGAAATCACTTTGGTGACAAAAGTGGGAGTACACCCGGGTGTGCACATAGATTATACGTGTACATATTGTGCATATTACGTACTCGTGTACACAATGCCATCTTACCTGGCAGGCCGAGATTCATGTTAGCTCTGAGGCCTTTTCAGGCTTCTATGTAGAGTCTTACTGTCAGTGTATGTGCTGCCAAAGCGAGTCATGCCGTGCCCGGCTCAGCTTTTTTACTTCTTTCGGTTTTTATGTTGTTTATAGCAAGCGGGTAGCGCTGTGTCAGTCGAGGCAAGTCTCGTAATTGTGATCTCACTGTTTGTCCACCTCAACATTCCACTGTCATAAAATTACAGGTGTGATGCGCCGAGCCTCACCCAAGTTTTGTTTCCATCCTGAAGACGGAAATTTCCTATGTTGGTCGGGCGGGTCTCGAACACGCATTCTTCAAATTTTTTGTGCGTTGGTCTTCGAAGCACCTAAATGACAGGTTCCTGTGAGCCTCTGTACCTGGCAGACCGAGTTTCAGGTTAGCGCTGAGGCCTTTTTGAGCTTCTATGTAGAGTCTCAATTTCAGTGTACGTGCTGCCGAAGCGAGCACATGTTGTGCCTGGCTATGCTTTATTCTTTCTTTCGGTTATAGCGTTAATCTTCGAAGCACCTAAATGACAGGTTTCTGTGTGCCACCGTACCTGGCAGGCCGAGTTTCATGTTAGTGCTGAGGCCTTTTTGGGCTTCTATGTAGAGTCTTAATTTCAGTGTACGTGCTGCTGAAGCGAACATAGGCCGTGCCTGGCTCAGCTTTTATATTTCTTTCGGTTTTTATGTTGTTTATAGCAAGCGGGTAGTGCTGTGTCGGTCAAGGCCAGTCTCGAATTTTTATCTCACTATCTGCCTGGCTCGACATTTCACTGTCATGGGATTACAGGGTGATGTCCTAAACCTTACCCAAGTTTTGTTGCCATTCTGAAGACGAAAATTTCCCAGGTTGGTCGGGTGGGTCTCGAAAACGCATCCTAGAAGTTTTTTTTGCATTGGTCTTTGAAGCACCTAAATGACAGGTTCCTGTGAGACACCGTACCTGGCAGGCCAAGTTTCATGTTAGCACTGAGGCCTCTTTGGGTTCTATGTAGAGTCCCAATTTCAGTGTACGTGCTGCCGAAGTGAGCACATGCCATGCCCAGCTCAGCTTTTTTTTTCTTTCAGTTTTTATTTTGTTTATAGCAAGCGGGTAGTGCTGTGTTGGTCGAGGCCAGTCTCAAATTGGTGATCTCACTTTCCGCCCAGCTAGACATTCAACTGTCATGGGATTACAGGTGTGATGCGCCAAGCCTAACCCAAGTTTTGTTTTTGTTCTAAAAACAGAAATTTCCCATGTTGGTTGTGCAGGTGTCGAACACGCATCCTCGAAAAGTTTTTGCGTTGGTCTTTGTAGCGCCTAAATGACAGGTTCCTGTGAGCCACCGTAACTGGCAGGCCGAGTTTCATGTTAGCAATGAGGCCTTTTCGGGCTTCTATGTAGAGTCCCAATTTCAGTGTACGTGCTGCTGAAACGAGCACATGCCGTGCCCGGCTCAGCTTTTTTATTTCTCTCGTTTTTTATGTTGTTTACAGCAAGCGGGTAGTGCTGTGTCGGTCGAGGCCAGTCTCGAATTTGTGATCGCACTGTTTTCTTGGCTCGACATTCCACTGTCCTGGGATTACAGGTGTGATGCGCCAAGCATAACCCAAGTTTTTTTCGGTTCTGAAGATGGAAATTTCCCATGTTGGTCAGGCGAATCTCGAACACACATCTCCGAAATTTTTTTTGCGTTGGTCTTCGAAGCGCCTAAATGACAGGTTTCATTGAGCCACAGTACTTGGCAGGCCGAGTTTCATGTTAGCGTTGAGGCCTTTTGGGCTTCTATGTAGAGTCCCAATTTCAGTGTATGTGCTGCCGAAGCGAGCACATGTCATGCCCGGCTCAGCCTTTCTTTTCTTTTCGGTTATAGCGTTTGTCTTCAAAGCTCCTAAATGACAGGTTACTGTGATCCACCATACCTCTCAGGCCAAGTTTCATGTTAGCACTGAGGCATTTTCAGGCTTCTATGTAGAGTCCCAATTTCAGTGTACATGCTGCCGAAGTGATCACATGCTGTGCCCGGCTCAAGCTTATTTATTTCTCTCAGTTTTTATGTTGTTTATACCAAGCGGGTAGCGCTGTGTCCGTCGATCCCAGTCTCGAATTTGTGATCTCACTGTCCGCCCGGCTCGATATTCCACTGTCATGGGATGACAGACGTGATTCGCCAATCCTAACCCAAGTTTTGTTTCCATTCTGAAGATGGAAATTTCCCATGTTGGTCGCGCGGGTGTCGAACACGCATCCTCGAAAATTTTTTGCGTTGGTCTTCGAAGTGCCTAAATGACAGGTTCCTGTGAGTCACAGTACATGGAAGCCCGAGTTTCATGTTAGCGCTGAGGCCTTTTTGGGCTTCTATTTAGAGTCCCAATTTTACTGTACGTGCTGCCGAAGCAAGCACATGCCGTGCCCTGCTCAGCTTTTTTATTTCTCTCGTTTTTTATGTGTTTTATAGCAAGCGGGTAGTGCTGTGTCGGTCGAGGCCAGTCTCGAATTTGTGATCGCACTGTTTGCCCGGCTCGACTTTCCACTGTCATGGGATTACAGGTGTTATGCACTGAATGTAACCCAAGTTTTGTTTCCGTTCTGAAGACGGAAATTTTCCATGTTGGACAGGCGAATCTCGAACACGCATCTTCGAAAGTTTTTGTGCTGGTCTTCGAAGCGCCTTAATGACAGGTTCCTGTGAGCCACTGTATTTGGCAGGCCGAGATTCATGTTAGCACTGATGCCTTATAGGGTTTCTATGTAGAGTCCCAATTTCAGTGTACCTGCTGCCGAAGCGAGCACATGCCGTGCCCGGCTCAGCTTATTTATTTCTCTCGGTTGTTAATGTTGTTTATAGCAAGCAGGTAGTGCTGTGTCGGTTGAGGCCAGTCTCGAATTTGTGATCTCACTGTCCACCCGGCTCGAAATTTCACTGTCATGGGATGACAGGTGTAATGCGCCGAGCCTAACCCAAGTTTTGTTTCCGTTCTGAAGATGGAAATTTCTCATGTTGGTTGGGCGGGTCTCTAACATGTATCCTAGAAAATTTTTTTGCGTTGGTCTTCGAAGCACCTAAATGACAGGTTTCGTTGAGCCACCGTACTTGGCAGGCCGAGTTTCATGTTAGCGTTGAGGCCTTTTGAACTTTTATGTAGAGTCCCAATTTCAGTGTACATGCTGCCGAAGCGAGCACATGTCATGCCCGGCTCAGTTTTTCTGTTTTTTTTCGGTTATTGCGTTTGTGTCATAACCATTGTGACGTGTACAGTTCCCATTGTGTGTAACCATTTTGAAGTGTAGAGTTCCCATTTTGTGGTAATCGCTGTGAAATGTACAGTTCCCATTGTGTGAAACCATTTTGAAATGTATCATTCCCATTGTGTATTTACCATTGGTAAGGGTAGAGTTCCCATTGTGTGGTAACCATTGTGACGAGTACAGTTCCCATTGTGTGGTAAAAATTGTGAAGTGTACTGTTTCCATTGTGTGTAACCATTGTGAGGTACAATTCCCATTGTGTAGTAACACTAATGTAGTGTACAGTTCCGATTGTGCAGTAACTGCTGTGATACGTAGAGTTACCATTGTGTGTAACCATAGTGAAGTGTATAGTTTTCATTGTGTGTAATTATTTTGAAGTGTACAGTTCCAATTATGTGGTTACCATAGTGAAGTGTACAGTTCCCATTGCGTGTAACCACAGTGAAGTGTACAGTTACCATCGTGTGGTAACCGCTGTAAAGTGTACAGTTACCATTGTGTGGTATCCACTGTGAAGTGTAGAGTTCCCATTGTGTGTAAGCATTGCAAAGTATACAGTTCCCATTGTGTGGTAACCATTGTGAAGTGTACAGTCACCATTGTAACCATTAAGAAGTGTACAGTTCTCATTGTGTGGTAACCATTGTGAAGTGTACAGTTCCCATTGTGTGTAACCATTTTGAAGTGTAAAGTTATCATTATGTGGTAATCGCTGTGAAGTTTACAGTTCCCATTGTGTGAAAATATTGTGAAATGTACCATTCCCATTTTGTGGTACCCACTGTAAAGTGTACAGCTCCAATTGTGTGGTAAACATTGTGAAGTGTACAGTTCCCATTTTGTGGTAACCATTGTGAAGTGTACAGTTACCAATGTGTGTAAGCATTTTGAAGGGTACAGTTACCCCTGCGTGGTAATTATTGTGAAGTGTACAGTTACCATTGTCTGTAACCATTGTGAAGTGTACAGTTACCATTGTGTGTAACCATTGTGAAGTGTACAGTTCACATTGTGTGTAACCATTCTGAAGTGTACGGTTCCCATTGTGTGTAACCATTCTGAAGTGTACAGTTTCCATTGTGTGGTAACGATTGTGAAGTGTACAGTTACCATTGTCTGTAACCATTGTGAAGTGTACAGTTACCATTGTGTGTAACTATTGTGAAGAGTACAGTTCCCATTGTGTGGTAACCATTCTGAAGTGTAAGGTTCCCATTGTGTGGTAAGCATTGTGAGGTGTACAGTTCATATTGTGTGGTAACCATTATGAAGTATACAGTTTTCATTATGTGTAACCATTAAGAAGTGTAGAGTTCTCATTGTGTGGTAACCATTGTGAAGTGTACAGTTCCCATTGTGTGTAACCATATTGAAGTGTACAGTACCCATTGTGTGAAAATTTTGTGAAATGTACCATTTCCGTTGTGTGGTAACCATTGTAAAGTGAACAGTTCCATTGTGTGGTAAACATTGTGAAGTGTACAGTTCCCATCTGTGGTAACCATTGTAAAGTGTACAGTTTTCATTGTGTGTAACCATTGTGAAGTGTACAGTTCCCACTGTGTGGTTACCATTGTGAAGTGTACAGTTTTCATTGTGTGGTAACTGCTGTGAAGTTTTCAGTAACCATTGTGTGTAACGATTGTGAACTCTACAGTCTCCATTGTGTGAGAACCATTGTGAAGTGTACAGTTTCTATTGTGTCAAAACCATTGTGAAGTGTATAGTTTTTTTGTGTGGTGACCATTTTGAAGGGGACAGTTCTTATTGTGTGGTAATTATTGTGAACTGTACAGTTACCGCTGTGTGGTAACCATTGTGATGTGTACAGTTCCCAGTATGTGGTAACACTTATGATGTGTATAGTTTCCATTGTGGGGTAACTGCTGTGAAGGGTACCGTTCCCATTGTATGGCAAGTATTGTGAAGTGTACAGTTCCCATTGTGTGGAAAACATTGTGAAGTGTACAGTTCCAATTGTTTGTAACCATTGTGAAGTGTACAGTTCCCATTGTGTGGTAACCATTGTGAAGTGTACAGTTACGATTGTGTGGTAACTGCTGTGAAGTGTACTGTTACCATTGTGTGGTAATCATTGTGAAGTGTACAGTTCGCATTGTGTTAAACCATTATGAAATGTACAGTTCCCATTGTGTGGTTCTCATTGTGAGTGTACAGTTCCCATTGTGTGTAACCATTGTGAAGTGTACAGTTTATATTCTGTGTTAACCGCTGCGAAGAGTACTGTTCCCATTGTGTGGTAACTGCTGTAAAGTGTACAGTTCCCATTGTGGGTAACCATTGTAAAGTGTACAGTTACCATTGTGTGGTAACCATTGTGAAGTTTAGAGTTACCATTGTGGTAACCATTGTGAAGTGTACAGTTAAAATTGTTTGGTTATAATTGTTAAGTGTACAGTTACCTTTGTGTCATAACCGCTGTGAAGTGTATCATTACCATTGTGTGGTAACCATTGTAAACTGTACAGTTACTATTGTGTGTAGCCATTGTAAAGTGTACAGTTACCATTGTGTTTAACCATTGTGAAGTGTACAGTTCCAATTGTGTTGCAGCCATAGTGAAGGGAACAGTTATTATTGTGTTGTAACCATTGTGAATTCGACAGTTCCCATTGTGTGGAAACCATTGTGAAGTGTACATTTACCATTGTGTGTAACCATTATGAAAAATATATTTACCATTGTGTGTAACCATTGCGAAGTGTACAGTTACCATTCTGTGGTGACCATTATGAAGTGTACAGTTTTTATTGTGTGGTAGCCATTGTGAAGTGTACAGTTTTTATTCTGTGGTAACTGCTGTGAAGTGTAGAGTCCCTATTGTGAGGTAACTGCTGCGAAGTGTACGTTTCCCATTGTGTGAAAACTGCTATTCCCATAGTGTGTAACCATTGTAAAGTGTACAGTTACCATTGTGTGGTAACCATTTTGATGTGTACTGTTTTTATTGTGTGTAACCATTGAGAACTATACAGTTACCATTGTATGGTAAACATTGTGAAGTGTACAGTTTCCATTGTTTGTAATTATTGTGAAGTGTAGAGTTACCATTATGTGGTAACTGCTGCGAAGTGTACAGTTATTATTGTGTGTAACCATACTGAAGTGTACTTTTATCATTGTGTGGTAACCTCAGTGAAGTGTAAACTTACCATTGTGTGGTAACCATTGTGAAGTGTACAGTTCCCATTGTGTGGTAACCATTGTGAAGTGTACAGTTCCCATTGTGTGGTAATGGCTGCGAAGTGTACAGTTCTTATTTTGTGGTAACCATTGCGAGTGTACAGTTTTCATTGTATGGTAACCATTGTGAAGTGTACAGTTCCTATTGTGTGGTAACGGCTGCGAAGTGTACAGTTCTTATTTTGTGGTAACCATTGCGAAGTGTACAGTTTCCATTGTGTGGTAACCATTGTGAAGTGTACAGTTACAATTTAGTGGTAACCACTGTAAAGTGTACAGTTACCATTGTGTAGTAACCATTGTGAAGTGTACAGTTCCCTTTGTGTGGTAACCACTGCGAAATGTACAGTTACCATTGTGTGGTATCTACTGTGAAGTGTACAGTTCCCATTGTGTGTAACAATTGTGAAGTGTACAGTTCCCATTGTGTGTAACTATTTTGAAGTGTACAGTTTCCATTATGTGGTAACCACTGTGAAGTGTACAGTAATCATTTTGTGTTACCATTTTGAAATGTACAGTTTTCATTGTGTGGTAACCATTGTGAAGAGTACACTTCCTATATTGTGGTAACCATTGTGAAGTGTAAAGTTATTATTGAGTGGTAATTATTTTAAGTGTACAGCTACCTTTGTGTGTAACCATTGTGTAGTGTACAGTTTCCATTATGTAATAACCGCTCTGAAGTGTATCATTCCCATTGTGAATAACCATTGTGAGGTGCACAGTTACCATTATGTGGTAACCATTGCGAAATGTACAGTTACCATTGTGTGTAATCAATTTGAAATGTATACTTCCCATTGTGTGGTAAGCATTGTAAAGGGTACAGTTTCCATTGGGAGGTAACCATTGTGAAGTGTACAATTTTTATTGTGTGGTAACCATTGTGAAGTATACAGTTCCCATTGTGTGGTAACCATTTTGAAGTGTACATTTACCATTGTGTAATAACCACTGTGAAGTGTACAGTTGCCATTGAGTAATAACCATTGTACAGTGTACAGTTCCCGTTGTGTGTTAACCATTGTAAAGTGTACAGTTCCCATTGTGTGTAAACCATTAAGAAGTGTACAGCTTCCATTGTGTAAAATTATTGTAAAGTGTACAGTTCCCATTGTGTGTAACTATTTTGAAGTGCACAGTTCCCATTATGTGGTAACCACTGTGAAGTGTACAGTTACTATTTGTGTTACCATTTTGAAGTGTACAGTTTCCATTTTGTGGAAACCATTGTAAAGTGTACAGTTCCCATAGTGTGGTAACCATTGTGAAGGGTACAGTTCCCATTGTGTGGTAACCGCTGTGAAGTTTACAGTTACCATTGTGTGGGAACCATTGCGAAGTGTTCAGTTCTCATTCTGTGGTAACCATTGCGAAGTGTGCAGTTCCCATTGTGTGTAAGCATTTTGAAGTGTGCAGTTCCCATTGTGTGGTAACAATTGTGAAGTGTACAGTTACCATTGTGTTGTAGTCATTTTGAAGTTTACAGTGACCATTTTGTGGTAACTACTGTAAAGTGTACAGTGCTCATTGTGCAGTAACCGCTGTGAAGTGTAAATTTACCATTGTTTGGTAATCATTGTGAAGTGTACAATTACCATTGTGTGTAGCCGTTGTGAATTGTACAGTTATCATTGTGTGTAACCATTGTGAAGTGTACAGTTCCCATTTTGTGGTTACCATTGGGATGTGTACAGTTCCCATTTTGTGTAACCACTGGGTAGTGTAAAGTTCCCATTGTGTGGTAACCATTGTGAACTGTACAGTTTTTATTGTGTGTAACCATTTTGAAGTGTACAGTTCCCATTGTGTGTAACCATTGTGAAGTGTACCGTTCCCATTGTGTGGTAACCATTGTAAAGTGTACCGCTCCAATTGTGTGGTAACCATTGTGAAGTGTACAGGTCCCACTGTGTGGTAACCATTGTGAAGTGTACAGTTACCATTGTGTTGTAACCATTGTGAAGTTTACAGTGACCATTGTGTGGTAACTATTGTGATGTGTACAGTTCTCATTGTGTAGTAACTGCTGTGAAGTGTAAATTTCCATTGTGTGGTAACCATTGTGAAGTTTACAGTTACCATTGTGTGTAGCTATTATGAAGTGTACAGTTACCATTGTTTGTAACCATTGTGAAGTGTACAGTTTCCATTGTTTGGTAACCATTGTGAAGTGTACAGTTTCCATTGTTTGGTAACCATTGTGAAGTGTACAGTTCCCATTGTGTTTTAACCATTGTAAAGTGTACAGTTTCCACTGTGTGGTAACCATTTGGATGTGTTCAGTTCCCACTGTGTAACCATTGGGAAGTATACAGTTCCCATTGTGTGCTAACCATTGTGAATTGTACAGTTTTTATTGTGTGTAACCATTTTGAAGTGTACAGTTTCCATTGCGTGTTAACCGCTGTGAAGTGTACAGTTTCCATTGTGTGTAAACATTGTGAAGTGTACCGTTCCCATTTTGTGGTAAACATTGTGATGTGTATCGTTCCCATTATGCGGAAACCATTGTGAAGTGTACAGATCCCATTGTGTCGTTACCATTGTGAAGTGTACAGTTTTTATTGGGTGATAACAATTGTGAAGTGTACAGTTCCCATTGTGTGTAACCATTTTTAAGGGTACAGTTTCAATTGTGTGGTAACCATAGTAAAGTGTACACTTTTTATTGTGTAGTGACTGCTGTGAAGTGTAGATTTACCATTGTGTGTAACAATTGTGAAGTGTACAGTTCCAGTTGTGTTTAACCATTGTAAGGTTTAGAGGTCTCATTGTGTTGTAACGATTCGGAAGTGTACATTTCCCATTGCATGGTAATTATTGTGAAGTGTACAGTTACAATTGTGTGGTAACCGCTGTGAAGTGTACAGTTACCAATGTGTGGTAACCATTGTCAAGTGTAGAGCTTTTATTGTGTGTAACAATTGTGAAGTGTACTGTTATTATTGTGTGGTAACCGCTGCAACGTATACAGATCTTATTTTGTGGTAACCATTGTGAAGTGCACAGTTACCATTGTGTGGTAACCGCTGCGAAGTGTTCAGTTCCCATTGTGTGGTAACCGCTGGGAAGTGTAGTTTCCATTGTGTGGTAACTGCTTTAAAGTGTACAGTTTTATTCTGTGTAACCATTGTGAAGTGTACAGTTCCCATAGTGTGGTGACCAATTTAAAGTGTACATTTCCCATTGTGTGGTAACCACTGTGATGTGTACAGATATTATTGTGTATTAACCACTGTAAAGTGTACAGTTTTCATTATGTGTAACCATTTTAAAGTGGACAGTTATCATTTTGCATAACCATTGTCAAGTGTACAGTTACCATTTTGTGGTAACCATTGTAAGCTGTGCAGTTACAATTTAGTAATAACCATTGTGAAGTGTCCAGTTCATATTGTGTGTAACCATTGGGAAGTGTAGAGTTCCCATTGTGTGGTAACCATTGTGAAGTGTACATTTCCTATTGTGTGTAACCATTGTGAAGTGTACAGTTCCCATTTTGTGGTAACCATTGTGAAGTGTACATTTATTATTGTGTGTAAACCGCTGTTAAGTTTAGAGTTACAATTGTGTGTAACCATTGTGAAGAGTACAGTTCCCATTTTGTGAAAACCATTGTGAAGCGTACAGTTCCCTTTTTGTAAAAACCATTGTGAAGTGTAGTTTTCATTGTGTGGTAACCACTGTGAAGTACTCAGTTCCCATTGTGTGGAAACCATTGTGAAGTGTGCAGTTTTCATTCTGTGGTAACCATTGTGAAGTGTACAGTTACCATTGTTTTGGAACCATTGTTAAGTGTACAGTTTCGATTGTGTGGTAACCATTGTGAAGTGTACCATTCCCATTGTATGTAACCATTGTGAAGTGTACAGTCCCATTTTATAAGAACCGTTGTGAAGTGTACACTTCCCATTGTGTGAGAACCATTGTCAAGTGTAGTTTTCATTGTGTGGTGACCATTGTGAAGTTTACCGTTCTCATTGTGTGGTAATCATTGTGAAGTGTACAGTTACCACTGTGTGGTAACCATTGTGAAGTGTACAGTTCCCATGATTTGGTAACTGCTGTGAAGTGTACACTTCCCATTGTGTGAAAACCATCGTGAAGTGTACAGTTCCCATTGTGTGGTAAACATTGTGAAGTTTACAGTTTCCATTCTGTGTAACCACTGTGAAGTGTACAGTTCCCATTGTGTGGTAACCATTGTGAAGGATAGAGTGCCCATTGTGTGGTAACCATTGTTAAGTGCAGAGTTCCCATTGTGTGGTAACCATTGTGAAGTGTAGAGTTACCATTGTGTAGAAACCACTCTGAAGTGTACAGTTACCATTGTGTGGAAACCGCTTTAAAGTGTACAGTTTTCATTGTGTGTAACCATTGTGAAGTGTAGAGTTTCCAATGTGTGGTAACCATTGTGAAGGGTACAGTTCCCATTGTATGGTAACCGTTGTTAAGTGTACAGTTCTTATTGTGTGGTAATTATTTGAAGGGTACAGTTACCATTGTCTGGTAATTATTGTGAAGTGTAAAGTTCTTATTGTGTGGTAACCATTGTGAAGTGTTCAGTTTCCATTGTCTGGTAACCATTGTGAAGTGTACCGTTCTCATTGTGTGGTAACCATTGTGGAGTGTACAGTTACCATTGTGTGGAAACAATTGTAAATGTAGTTTCCATTGTGTGGTAACCATTGTGATGTGTACACTTACCATTGTTTAAGAACTATTTTGAAGTGTACAGTTTCCATTGTGTGGTAACCATTGTGAAGTGTAAAATTCCCATTGTGTGTAACCTTTGTGAAGTGTACAGTTTTTATTATGTGGTAACCATTGTGAAGTGTACAGTTACCATTTTGTGGAAACCGCTTTAAAGTGTACAATTCCCATTGTGTGTAACTATTGTAAAGTGTACAGTTCTCGTTGTGAGGTAACCATTGAGAAGGGTAGAGTTTTTATTGTGTGGTAACCGTTGTAAAGTGCACAGTTTTTATTGTGTGGTAACCATTGTGAAGTGTAGAGTTCTTATTATGCATAACTATTGTGAAGTGCACAGTTTCCATTTTGTGGTAACCATTGAGAATTGTTCAGTTCATATTGTTTGTAACCATTGGGAAGTGTACAGTTCTCATTTGGTGTGAACCATTGTGATGTGTCCAGTTGATATTGTGTGTAACCATTTGGAAGTGTACAGTTCCCGTTTGGTGAAAACCATTGTGAAGTGTACAGTCACCAATGTGTGGTAACTGCTTTAAAGTGTACAGTTCCCATTTTTTGGAAACCACCGTGAAGTGTACAGTTCAAATTGTGTGGCAACCATTGTGAAGTGTACAGTTCCCATTGTGTGTAATTATGGTTATGTGTACAGTTTCCATTGTGTGGTAAACATTGTGAAGTGTACAGTTACCATTGTGTTGTAACCGCTGTGAAGTGTACAGTTCCCATTGTGTATAACCATTGTAAAGTGTACAGTTTCCATTGTGTGGTAATTATTATGAAGGGTAGAGTTCCCATTGTGCAGTTACCAGTGTTAAGTGTACAGTTATTATTGTGTGGTAACCATTGTGAAGTGTACAGTTACCATTGTGTGGTAACCATTGTCAAGTGTACGGTTACAGTTGTGTGTAACTGTTGTGAAGTGTACAGTTCCCATGGTGTGGTAACCATGGTAAAGTGTACAGTTACCATTGTGTGGTAACCATTGTGAAGTGTACAGTTTCCGTTGTGTGGTAACCATTGTGAGTGTACAGTTCTTATTGTGTAGTAATCATGGTGAAGTGTACAGTTTTCATTTTGTGGTTACCACTGTGAAGTGTACAGTTCCCATTTTGTGGTAACCGCTTTGAAGTGTACAGTTCGCATCGAGTGTAACCATTGTAAAGTGTTCAATTTTCATTGTGTGGTAATTATTGTGAAGTGTATAGTTTCCATTGGGTGTAACCATTATGCAGTGCACAGTTTGCATTGTTTGGTAACATTTGTGAAGTGTATAGTTCCCATTGTGCGTAACCATTGTGAAGTGTACAGTTATAATTTTGTGGTAACCATTGTAAAGTGTCAAGTTCATATTGTGTGTAATCATTGGGAAGTGTAGAGTTACCATTGTGTGATAACCATGGTGAAGTGTACATTTACTATTGTATGTAAACATTGTGAAGTGTACATTTATTATTTTGTGGAAACCACTCTTAAGTGTACAGTTACCATTGTGTGTAAACATTGTGAAGTGTACAGTTCCCATTTAGTCGGAACCATTGTGAAGTGTACAGTTCCCTTTTTGTGAAAACCATTGTGAAGGGTACAGTTTTCATTGTGTGATAACCACTGTGAAGTGTACAGTTCCCATTTTGTGGAAACCATTGTGAAGTGTACAGTTCCCATTTTGTGGAAACCATTGTGAAGTGTACAGTTCCCATTCTGTGGTAACCATTGTGAAGTGTACAGTTATCATTGTTTGGGAACCATTGTTAAGTGTACAGTTCCCATTCTGTGTAACCACTGTGAAGTGTACAGTTCCCATTGTGTGTAACCATTGTGAAGTGTACAGTTCCCATTTTATGGGAACCATTGTGATGTGTACACTTCCGATTGTGTGAGAACCATTGTCAAGTGTACAATTTTTATTGTGTGGTGACCATTGTGAAGTTTACAATTCCCATTATGTGGTAATTATTGTGAAGAGTACAGTTACCACTGTGTGGTAACCATTGTGAAGTGTACAGTTTCCATGATTTGGTAACTGCTGTGAAGTGTACACTTCCCATTGTGTGACAACTATTGTGAAGTGTACAGTTACCACTGTGTGGTAACCATTGTGAAGTGTACAGTTTCCATGATTTGGTAACTGCTGTGAAGTGTACACTTCCCATTGTGTGACAACTATTGTGAAGTGTACAGTTCCCATTGTGTGGTAACCTTTGTGAAGTGTACAGTTCCCATTTTGTGTAACCACTGTGAATTGTACAGTTCTTATTGTGTGGTAACCATTGTGAAGGGTAGAGTTCCCATTGTGTGGTAACCATTGTGAAGTGCACAGTTCCCATTATGTGGTAACCATTGCGAAATGTAGTTACCATTGTGTAGTAACCACTCTGAAGTGTACAGTTTTTGTTGTGTGTAACCATTGTGAAGTGCACCGTTCCCATTGTGTGAAAACCATTTTGAAGTGTGCAGTTTGCATTGTGTGGTAACCATTGTGAAGTGCACAGTTTTCATTGTGTGGTAACCATTGTGAAGTGTACACTTTTTATTGTGTGTAACAATTGTGAAATGTACAGTTTTTATTATATGGTAACCATTGTGAAGTGTACAGTAACCATTGTGTGGAAACCGCTTTGAAGTGTACAGTTGTGTGTAACCATTGTGAAGTGTAGAGTTTCCACTGTGTTGTAACCATTGTGAAGGATACAGTTACCATTGTGTGGTAACCATTGTTAAGTGTAAAGCTCTTATTGTGTGGTAACCATTGTGAAGTGTACAGTTACCATTTTCTGGTAATCATTGTGAAGTGTACAGCTCCCATTGTGTGTTAAACATTGTGAAGTGTACAGTTACCATTGTGTAGAAACCATTGTAAATGTAGAGTCTCCATTGTGTGGTAATCATTGTGAAGTGTACAGTTCCCATTGTGTGTAACGTTTGGGAAGTGTCCAGCTTTTATTGTGTGGTAACCATTTTGAAGTGTACAGTTACCGTTTTGTAAAAACCGCTTTGAAGTGTACTGTTCCCATTGTGTGTAACTATTTTAAAGTGTACAGTTCTCATTGTGTGGTAACCATTATGAAGGGTATAGTTTCCATTGTGTGGTAACCATTGTAAAGTGTAGAGGTCTCATTGCGTGGTAACCATTGTGAAGTGTAGAGTTCTTATTGTGCATAACTATTGTGAAGTGTACAGTTTTCATTTTGTGGTAACCATTGAGAATTGTCCAGTTCATATTGTGTGTAACCATTGGGAAGTGTACAGTTCTAATTTTGTCTGAACCATTGTGATGTGTCCATTTCATATTGGATGTGTAACCATTTGAAAGTGTACAGTTTCCATTTGTTGGGTACCATTGTAAATGTACAGTCACCATTGTATGGTAACTGCTTTAAAGTGTACAGTTCCCATTTTTTGGGAACCACCGTGAAGTGTACAGTTCAAATTGTGTGGTAACAATTGTGAAGTGTACAGTTTCCATTGTGTGTAACCATTGTTATGTGTACAGTTTCCATTGTGTGGTAAACATTTTGAAGTGTACAGTTACCATTGTGTTGTAACCACTGTGAAGTGTACAGTTCCCATTGTGTGTAACCATTGTAAATGGTACAGTTCCCATTGTGTGGTAATCATTGTGAAGGGTAGAGTTCCCATTGTGTGGTTACCATTGTTAATTGTACAGTTCCCATTGTGTGGTAACCATTGTGAAGTGTACAGGTTCCATTACGTTTAACCATTGCAAAATATACAGTTATTATTGTGTGGTAACAATTGTGAAGTGTAAAGTTCCCATTGTGTGTAACCATTTTTAAGTGTACAGTTCCCATTGTGTGGTGAAGGCTGTAAAGTGTAGAGTTCTTATTGTGTCTAACCAGTGTGAAGTGTACCATTCCCATAGTGTGGTAACCATTGTGAAGTGTACAGTTACCATTTTGTGGTAACCATTGTGAAGTGTAAAGTTACCATTGTATAATAACCGCTGTGAAAAGTTCAGTTCCCATTGTTTGTAACCATTGTGAAGTGTACCATTTTCATTGTGTGGTAACCATTGTGAAGTGTACAGTTACCATTGTGTAAAAATATTTTGAAATGTACCATTCCCATTGTTTGGTTACCATTGTTAAAAGTAAACTTCCCATTGTGTGGTAACCATTGTGAAGTGTACAGTTCCCATTGTGTGTAACCCCTGTGAAGTGTACAGTTCCCATTGTGTTGTAACCATTGTGGAGGCTCCCGTTTCCATTGTGCGGTAACCATTGTGAAGTGTACATTTCCTATTCTGTGTAACCATTGTGAAGTGTAAAGTTTCCCTTGTGTGGTAACCATTGTGAAGTGTACATTTATAATTGGGTGGTAACCGCAGTGAAGTGTACAGTTACCATTGTGTGTAACCATTGTGAAGTGTACAGTTTTCATTTTGTGGGAACCATTGCGAAGTGTACAGTTCCCCTTGTGTGAAAACCATTGTGAAGTGTACAGTTTTCATTGTGTTGAACACTGTAAAGTGCACAGTTTTTATTGTGTGGTAACCATTGTGAAGTGTACATTTACAATGTTGTGGTAACCGTTGTGAAGCGTACAGTTACCATTGTGTGGTAATCATTGTGAGGTGTACACTTCCCATTGTGTGTTAACCATAAGTGTACAGTTCCCATTGTGTGGTAAACATTGTGAAGTTTACTCTTCTTATTGTGTGGTAATCATTGTGAAGTGTACACTTTCCATTGTGTGGTGACCAATGTATAGTGTAGAGTTCCAATTGTGCATAACCACTGTGAATTGTACAGTTACCGTTTTGTGTTAACCATAGAGAAGTGTCCAGTTCATGTTTTTTGTAACCATTGGGATGTGTACAGTTCCCATTTTGTGGGAACCATTGTGAAGTGTCCAGTTCATATTGTGTGTAACCATTGGAAAGTGTACAGTTACCATTTGGTGGGAACCATTGGGAAGTGTAGTCACCATTGTGTGGTAACTGCTGTAGAGTGTACAGTTCCCACTGTGTGGGAACCATTGTGATTTGTACAGCTTTCATGGTGTGGTAACCGCTGTGAAGTGTACAGTTTTCATCGTGTGTAACCATTGTGAAGGGTAGAGTTTTCATTGTGTGGTAACGATTGTGAAGTGTACACTTCCCACTGTTTGGTAATGATTGTGAAGTGTACAGTTCCCATTGTGTGGTAACCATTGTGAAGTGTACTTTTTCCGTTGTGCATAACCATGTGAAGTGTACAGTTACCATTGTGTGGTAACCATTGTAAAGTGTACAGTTTTTATTGTGTGTAACCATTGTGAAATGTACTGTGTCCATTGTGTGGAATCCATTGTGAAGTGCACAGTTACCATTGTGTGCTAACCGCTGCAAAATTTACAGTTCTCATTGTGTGGTAACCGTTAGGAAGTTTACAGTTATTATTGTGTGTAACCATTTTGAAGTTGCCAGTTCCCATTGTGTTTAATCATTATGATGTGTACACTTCCCATTGTGTGGTAACCACTGTGAACTGTACAGATACCATTGTGTGCTAACCGCTGTGAAGGGTTGAGTTTTCATGGTGTGGGAACCATTGCGAACTGTACAGTTCCCATTCTGTGGTAACCATTGGGAAAGGTACAGTTACTATTGTGTGGTAACCATTGTGAAGTGTACAGTTATTATCGTGTGGTAACTATTGTGACGTGTAAAGTTCTTATTACGTGGTAACCACTATGATGTATACAGTTCCCATTGTTTGGTAACCATGGTGAAGTGTAGAGTTACCACTGTGTGAAAACCATTGTGAAGTGTACAGTTTCCATTAAATGGTAATAATTGTGAAGTGTACAGTTCCCATTTTGTGGTAATTATTGTGAAGTGTACAGTTCCCATTTTGTGGTAATTATTGTGAAGTGTACAGTACTTTTTGTGTGTAACGATTGTGAAGTGTACAGTTTTTATAGTGTGTTAACCATTGAGAGGTGTACAGTTACCATTGTTTGGTAACCGCTGTGAAGTGTACAGTTCCCATTGTTTGAAACCATTGTGAAGTGTACAGTTTCCATTGAGTGGTAACCATTGTGAAGGGTACAGTTCCCATTGTGTGGTAACCATGGTTAAGTGTACTAATATTGTGTGGTAACCATTGTGAATGGTACAGTTTACCATTGTGTGGTAACCATTGTGAAGTGTAAATTTCCCATTGTGTGGTAACCATTGTGAAGTGTACAGTTCCCATTGTGTGGTAACCATTGTGAAGTGTACAGTTTCCATTGTGCGGTAAGCAGTACAGTGTACAGTTACCACTGTGTGGAAACCATTGTAAAGAGTACATTTTTCATTTTGTAGTAACCATTGTGAAGTGTACACATACCATTTTTGAAAACCATTATGAAGTGTACAGTTCCCATTGTGTGGTAATTATTTTAAAGTGTACAGTTATCATTGTGTGTAACGATTGTGAAGTGCACAGATCCCATTGTTTGGTAACCATTGTGAAGTGTACAGTTCCCATTCTGTGCAACCAATGTGAAGTGTACAGTTACCATTTATTGGTAACAATTGTGAAGTGTCCAGTTCATATTGTGTGTAAACATTGGGAAGTGTACAGTTCCCATTGTGTGGTAACCATTGTGAAGTGTATATTTCCCATTGTGTGGAAAAAATTGTGAAGGGTAGAATTCCCATTGTGTGTAACCATTGTAAAGTGTACAGTTTCCATTATGTGGTGACCATGGTGAAGTGTACAGTTACCATTGTGTGTAACCATTGTGAGGTGTAAAGTTCCTATTGTGTGGTAACCATTGTTAAGTTTACAGTTTCCTTTGTGTGGTAACCATGGTGAAGGGTGGAGTTACAATTGTGTAAAAATTATTGTGAGGTGTACAGTTCCCATTCTGTGGTATACATGGTGATATGCACAGTTTTTTTTTTGTGTAACCATTGTGAAGTGTAAAGTTCCCATGGAGTGGTAACCATTGTTAAGTGTACAGTTCTTATTGTGTCATAACCATTGTGAAGTGTACAGTTCCCATTGTGTGGTTCCCATTCTGAAGTTTACAGTTTTCATTGTGTGTAACAATTGTGAAGTGTAGAGTTTCCATTGTGTGGTAACAATTCTGAAGTTTAGAGTTATTATTGTTTGTAACCATTGTGAAGATTATTGTTACCACTGTGTGGTAACCATTGTGAACAGCATAGTTACAATTGTGTGGTAACCATTGGGAATTTTACAGTTACCAATGTGTGGTAACCATTGTGAAGTGTACAGTTTTAATCGTTTGGTAACCATTCAAGTGTAGAGTTACCATTGTGTGTAACCATTGTAAAGTTTAAAGTTTCTATTGTTTGGTAACCAGTGTGAAGTGTACAGTTCCCATTGTGTGATAATCATTGTAAAGTGTAGAGTTACCATTGTGTGGGAACCATTGTGGAGTGTACAGTTTCCATTGTGTGGGAACCATTGTAAAGTGTACAGTTCCCATTGTGTGTAACCATTGTGAAGTGTACAATTTTAATTCTGTGGTAACCTCTCTGAAGTTTACAGTTCCCATTGTGTGTAAACATTTTGAAGTGTACATTTTCCATTGTGTGGTAACAAAGGTGAAGGGTACAGTTCCCATTGTGTGGTAACGATTCTTAAGTGTACAGTTCTTATTGTGTGCTAACGATTGTGAAGTGCACAGTTACCATTGTGTAGTAACAATTGTGAAGTGTAAAGTTCTCATTGTGTTGTAACCATTGTGAAGTGTACAGCAAACATTGTCTGGTAATCATTGTGAAGTGTAGAGTTCCCATTGTTTGGTAACCATTGTGAAGGGTACAGTTACCATTGTGTGGAAACAATTGTAAAGTGTACAATTCCCATTGTGTGGTAACCATGGTGAAGTGTGCAATTACCATTGTTTGGGAACCATTGTAAAGTGTACAGTTAGCATTGTGTGCAACCATTGTGAAGTGTACAGTTACCATTGTGTTTAACCATTGTAAAGTGTACAGGTTTTATTGTGTGGTAACCATTGTGAAGTGTACAGTCCCCATTGTGTGGTAACCATTTTGAAGTGTACATTTCCCGTTGTGTGGTAACCATTTTGAAGTGTAGAGTTCCCATAGTGTGTAACCATTGAAAAGTGTACAGTTCCCATTGTGTGGCAACCATTGTGAAGTGTACTGTTTTCATTGTCTTTAACCATTTTGAAATGTACAGTTCCCATTATGTGGTGACCGCTGTGAAATGTACAGTTTTTATTGTTTGTAACCATTCTAAAGTGTACAGTTCCCATTTTGTGGTAACAATTGTGAGGTCTGCCATTCACATTGTGTGGTAACCATTGTTACATGTACAATTCTTATTGTGTGGTAACCATTGTGAAGTGTAGAGTTATCATTGTGTGGTAACCATTGTGAAGTGTAGAGTTCCCATTGTGTGGTAACCATTGTGAAGTGTACACTTCCCATTGTGTTTAACCATTGTTAAGTGTACAGATGTTATTGTGTGGTAACCATTGTGAAGAATACAGTTCCCATTGTGGGGTAACCATTGTGAAGTGTACAGTTACCACTGTGTGGTAACAATTGTGAAGTGTACAGTTACCATTTCATGGTAATAGCTGTGAACTGTACAGTTACTATTTTGTGCTGACCGTTGTGAAGTGTTCAGTTACCATTGTTTGTTACCATTGTGAAGTGTTCAGTTTCCATTGTGTGGTAACCATTGTGAAGTGTACAGTTTCCATTGTGTGGTAACCATTTTGAAGTGTACAGTTCCCATTGTGTGGTACCCACTGGGAAGTGTACAGTTCCCATTGTGTGGTATCCATTGTGAAGCATACGCTTTCCATAGTGTGTAACTATTGGGAATTGTACAGTTCCCATTGTGTGGTAACCATTGTGCAGTGTACAGTTTCCATTGTCTGTAACCATTTTGAAGTGTACAGTTCCCATTGTGTGGTAACCACTGCGAAGTGTACAGTTTCCATTGTGTGTAACTATAGCAAAGTGAACCATTTCCACTGTGTGGTAACAATTGGAAAGTGTACAGTTCCCATTGTGTGGTAACCATTGTGAAGTGTACAGTTCCCACTGCTTGGTAACCATTGTGACGTGTACAGTTCCAAATGTGTGTAACCATTGTGACGTGTACCATTCTTATTCTGTGGTAATCATGGTGAAGTGAACATTTCTTATTGTGTGGTAACCGCTGTGAAGTGCAGAGTTACCATGGAGTGTAACCATTGTGAAATGTACAGTTTCCACTGTGTGGTAACCGCTCGGAAGTGTACAGTTCTTATTATGTGTAAACATTGTGAAGTGTACAGTTACCGTTGTGTGGAAACCATTGTGGAGTGTACAGTTCCCATTGTGTGGTAACAATTGTGACGTGTACAGTTCCAATTGTGTGTAACCATTGTGACGTGTACCATTCCCATTTTCTGGTAATCATGGTGAAGTGAACATTTATTACTGTGTGGTGACCGCTGTGAAGTGCAGAGTTACCATGTTGCATAACCATTGTGAAGTGTACAGTTCCCATTGTCTGTAACCATTGTGAATGCACAGTCCCCATTGTGTGGTAACCGTTGTGAAGTGCACAGTTCCCATTGTGTGGTAATTATTGCGAAGTGTCCAGTTACAATTGTGTGGTAACCGATTTGAAGTTTACAGTTACCATTGTGAGGTAATCATTGTGAAGTATACAGTTACCAGTGTGTGTAACAATTGTAAAGTGTACAGTTACTATTGTGTAGTAACTGCTGTGAAATGTACAGTTCCCATTGTGAGTTACCATTGTAAAGTGCACAGTTACCATTGTGTGTAACCATTGTGAAGTGTACAATTCCCATTGGGAGTTACCACTGTGGAGGATACAGTTTCCATTGTGTGTAACCATTGTGAAGTGTACAGTTCCTATTGTGTGGTAACCCTTGTAAAGGGTACAGTTCCCATTGTTTGGTAACCATAGTTACGTGTACAATTTTTATTCTGTGGTAATAATTGTGAAGTGTACAGTTCTCATTCTGTGGTAACCATTTTGAAGTGTACAGTTCCCACTGTGTGGTAACCATTGTTACGTGTACAATTCTCATTGTGTGATAACCATTGTGAAGGGTACAGTTACCATTGTGTGGTAACAATTTTGAGGTGTACAGTTCCCATTTTCTGTAACCATTGAAAAGGGTAGAGTTCTCATTGTGTGGTAACCATTGTGAAAACTACAGTTCCCATTGTGTGGTAACCATTGTGAAGATTACAGTTACCATTGTGTGGTAACAATTGTGAAGTGTACAGTTACCATTTTGTGGTAATTTCTGTGAAGTGTACAGTTAACATATTGTGGTAACCGTTGTGAAGTGTACAGTTACAATTCTGTAATTTTGAAGTGTACAGTTAAAATTTTGTCTAATTATACTGAAGTGTACAGTTCCCATTGTGTGGTAACCATTGTGAAGTGTACAGTTCCCATTGTGTGGTAACCATTGTGAAGTGTACAGTTCCCATTATGTGGTAACCATTGTGAAGTGTACAGTTTCCATAGTGTGTAATTATTGGGAAGTGTACAGTTCCCATTGTGTGGTAACCATTGTGGAGTGTACAGTTCCCATTGTGTGTAACCATTGTGAAGTGTAGAGTTTCCATTGTGTGGTAAACATTGTGAAGTGTAGTTTCCATTGTGTGTAACCATCGTGAAGTGTACAGATCCCATTGTGTGGTATCTATTGTGAAGTGTACATTTACCGTTTTGTGGTAACCGCTGTGAAGGGTACAGTTACCATTGTGTGGTAATCATTTTAAAGTGTATAGTTACCATTGTGTGTATCCATTGCGAAGTGTAAAGTAACCATTGTGTGGTAACTATTATGAAGTGTAAAGTTTTTTATTGTGTGTAACTATTTTGAAGTCTACAGTTCCCATTGTGTGGTAACCATTGTGAAGTGTACGGTTTCCATTGTGTGGTAACTATTGTGAAGTGTACAGTTCCCATTGTGTGGTAACAATTGTGAAGTGTAGAGTTTCCATTGTTTGGTAACCATTGTGTAGTGTACAGATTCCATTGTGTGGTAACCATTTTGAAGTGTATAGTTCCAATTGTGTGTAACCATTGTGAAGGGTACAATTTTCATTCTATTGTATTCATAGTGAAGTGTACATTTCCCATTGTGTGGTGACCGCTGTGAAGTGCAGAGTTACCATGGTGTGTAACCATTGTGAAGTTTACAGGTCTCGTCGGTAGTAACCATTGTGATGTGTACAGTTTTCGTTGTACGGTAATTATTGTGAAGGGTACACTTCCCATTATGTGGTAACCATTATTACGTGTACAGTTCTTATTTTCTGGTAACCATTGTGAAGTGTATGGTATTTATTGTGTGGTAACCATTGTGAAGTGTACAGTTCCCATTGTCTCAGAACCATTGTGAAGTGTACAGTTACCATTGTGGGGTAACCGCTGTAAAGTGTACAATTTCCATTGTGTGTAACCATTGTGAAGTGTACCGTTCCCCTTGTGTGATAACCCTTGTAAATGGTACAGTTACCATTGTTTGGTAACCATGGTTACGTGTACAGTTGTTATTCTGTGGTAACAATTGTGAAGTGTACAGTTCTCATTTCGTAAGAACCATTGTGAAGTGTACATTTCCCATTGTGTTGGAGCCATTGTGAAGTGTACAGTTTTTATTATGTGGTAAACATTGTGAAGTGTACAGTTCCCATTGTGTGGTAACCATTGTGAAGTGTGCAGTTCTCATTGTATGATAACCACCGTGAAGTCTACAGTTTCATTGTGTGTAACCACTGTGAAGTGTAAAGTTCTTATTTTGTGGTAACCACTGTGAAGAGAACAGTTCCCATTGTTTGGTAACCATTGTGAAGTGTACAGTTCCCATTACATGGTAACCATTGTGAAGTGTGTAGTTCCCATTGTGCATATCCATGTGGAAGTGTACAGTTTCCATTTTCTGGGAACCATTGTGAAGTGTATAGTTTCCATTGTGTACAACCACAAAAAAGTTAACAGTTCCCATTGTGTAATGACCATTGTGAAGTGTACAGTTTCCATTGTGTGTAACCATTGTGAAGTGAACAGTTCCAATTGTGTGGTAACCATTGTGAAGTATAGAGGTACCATTGTGTGGTAACAACTCTGAAGTGTACAGTGGCAATTGTGTGTAACCATTGTGAAGTGAACAGTTCCCATTATGTGGTAACCATTGTGAAGTGTAGAGTTACCATTGTGTGGTAACAACTCTGAAGTGTACAGTGGCAATTGTGTGTAACCATTGTGAAGTGTACAGTTCCCATTGTGTGGTAACCATTGTGAAGTGTACAGTTCCCATTGTGTGGTAGCCATTGTGAGGTGTACAGTTCCCATTGGGTGGTAACCATTGTGAAGTGTAAACTTCCCATTGAGTGTAACCTTGGTGAAGTGTACAGTTTTTATTGTGTGGTAACTATTGTGAAGTTTACAGTTCCCATTTTGTGTAGACATTCTGAAGTGTACAGTTTCCATTGTGTAATAATTGCTGTGAAGTGTACAGTTCCCATTGTGTGAAACCATTGTGAAATGTACCATTCCCATTGTGTGGTTACCATTATTAAGAGTACAGTTCCCATTGTGTGATACCCATTGTGAAGTGTACAGTTCCCATTGTGTGTAACCATTGTGAGGTGTAAAGTTTTCATTGTGTGCTAACCATTGAGAAGTGTACAATTACCATTGTGTGGCAACCGCTGTGATTTGTACAGTTCCCACTGTGTGTAAGCATTGTAAAGTGTACAGTTCTCATTGTTTGATAACCAGTTTGAAGGGTACAGTTTCCTTTGTGTGGTAACCATTGTGAAGTGTTCAGTTACCATTGTGTGGTAACAATTGTGACATGTACAGTTACCATTGTGCGGTAATTGCTGTGAAGTGTACAGTTACCTTGTTCTGGTAACCGTTGTGAAGTGTAGAGTTATCATTGTGTGTAAACATTGTGAATTTTAAAGCTACCATTGTGTGTAACAATTGTGAAGTGTACAGTTCTTATTGTGTGGTAACCTTTGTAGAGTGCACAGTTACCATTGGTGGTAACTGCTGTAAAGTGTACAGTTAACATTGTGTGGTAACCATTGTGAAGTGTACTGTTCCCATTGTGTGGTACCCACTACGAAGTGTACAGATATCATTGTGTGGTAAACATTTCAAAGTGTACAGTAACCATTGTGTGGTAACAACGACGAAGTGTACAATTCCCATCCCATGGTAAAAATTGCGAATTGTACAGTTCTCATTGTGTGGTAACCGTTATGAAGTGTACAATTACCATTGTGTGGTAACCATTGCAAAGTGTACATTTACCAATGTGTGGTAACCGCTGTGAAATGTAAATTTACCGTTTTGTGGTAACCATTGTAAAGTGTACAATTTCCATTATGTGTTAACCATTGTGAAGTGTACACTAAGCATTGTTTGGTAACCGCTGTGAAGTGTAGAGTTCCCATTATGTGTAACCATCGTGAAGTGTGCAGTTTTCATTGTTTGGTAACCATTTTGAAGTATACAGTTACCATTGTGTGGTAACCATTGTGAAGGGTACATTTTCCATTGTGTGGTAACCATTGTGAAGTGTTCAGTTTTCATTGTGAAGTGTACAGTTCCCATTCTGTGTAACCATTGTGAAGTGTACAGTTTATATTGTGTGGTAACCATTGTGAAGTGTACAGTTCCACTTGTGTGGTAACCATTGTGAAGTGTACAGTTTTCTTTATGTGGAAACTATTGTAAATTGTACAGTTTCCAATGTGTGGTAACCATTGCGAAGTACAGTTACCATTGTGTGGAAACAATTGTAAAGTGTACAGTTTCCATTGTGTGGTGACCGCTGTGAAGTGTAGAGTTACCATTGTTTGTAACAATTTTAAAATATACAGTTCCAATTGCGTTTAACCATTGTGAAGTCTACAGTTCTCACTGTTTTGTAACGACTTTGAAGTGTACAGTTCGCATTGTGTGTAACCACTGTTAAGTTTCCAGTTACCATTATGTGGTAACCGCTGTGAAGTGTACAGTTACAATTTTGTGGTAACCATTGGGAAGTGTACAGTTCCCACTGTGTGTAACCATTATGATGTGTACAGTTACCATTGTGTGGTAACCGCTGCTAAGTATACAAATCTTATTGTGTAGTAACCATTGTGAAGTGTACAGTTCCCATTCTGTGTAACCATTGTGAATGCACCGTTCCCATTGTGTGGTAACCATTGTAAAGTGTGAAGTTACCATTGTGTGGTGACCACTGTGAAGTGTACAGTTACCATTGCGTGTAACCAGTTTGAAGTGTACAGTTGTCATTGTGTGGGAACCATTGTGAAGTGTACGGCTACCATTGTGTGGTAACCACGGTGATGTGTACAGTTTCCATTGTGTAGTAACCACTGCAAAGTGTTCAGTTCCCATTGCGTGGTAACCGTTGTGAAGTGTAAAGTTATCATTGTGTGGTAACGATTGTGAATTGTACAGCTCCCATTGTGTGTAACCATCGGGAAGTGTACAGATCTCATTGTGTGGTATCCATTGTGAAGTGTACAGTTACCATTGTGTGGTAACCGCTGTAAAATGTACAATTATTATTGTGTGGTAACTGCTGTGGAGTGTAGAGTTTTCATTGTGTGGAATCTATTGCGAAGTGTACGGTTCCCATGTTGTGGTAACCATTGCATAGTGTACAGTTACGATTGTGTGGTAACCATTGTAAAGTGTACAGTTATTATTGTGTGGTAACGATTGTGAAATGTAGTTTCCATTTTGTGGTAACCATTGTAAAGTGTACAGAACCCATTGTGTGGTATCTATTGTGAAGTGTACATTTACGGTTTTGTGGTAACCACGATGAAGGGTACAGTTACCATTGTGTGGTAATCATTTTGAAGTGTACAGTTACCATTCTGTGTATCCATTGCGAAGTGTAAAGTAACCATTGTGTGGTAACCATTGTGAAGTATAAAGTTTTTTATTGTGTGTAACTATTTTGAAGTGTACACTTCCCATTGTGTGGTAACCACTGTGAAGTGTACAGTTTTCATTGTGTGTAAACATTGTGAAGTGTACAGTTCCCATTGTGTGGTAACCATTGTGAAGTGTACAGTTCTTATTGTGTTGTAACCACTGTAAAGCGTATAATTACAATTGTGTGTAACCACTGTGTACTGTACATTTAGCATTGTGTGGTAACCTCTGTGAAGTGTACACTTACCATTGTGTGGTAATGATTGTGAATTGTACAGTTTTCATTGTGTGTAACCATATTGAAGTGTACAGTTACCATTGTGTGGTAACAGCTGCAAAGTATACAGATCTTATTGTGTGGTAACCATTTTGAAGTGTACAGTTACCATTGCGTGGTAACCATTGTGAATTGTACAGTTAATACTGTGTGGAGACCATTGTGAAGTGTAAAGTACCCATTGTGTGATAACCATTGTGTAGTGTACAGTTCCCATTGTGTGGTAACTGCTGTGAAGTGTACAGTTTCCATTGTTTGGTAACCATTGTGAAGTGTACAATTCCCATTTTGCAAAAACAATTGTGAAGTGTAGAGTTTTTATTGTGTGTAACGATTGTGAAGTGTACAGTTCCGATTGTGTGGTAACCATTGTTAAGTGTACAGTTCCCATAGAGTGGGAACCATTGTGAAGTGTAGAGTTCCCACTGTGTGTAACCATTGTGAAGTGTACACTTCCCATTCTGTGGTAACCATTGTGAAGTATACACTTAATATTGTGTGGCAATTGCTTTAAAGTGTGCAGTTACCATTGTGTGGTAACCATTGTGAATTATACAGTTCCCTATGTGTTTAACCATTGTAAAGTGTACAGTTCCCATTCTTACATAACCATTGTGAAGTGTACAGTTACCACTGTGTGGTCACCATTGTGCAGGGTACAGTTTTCATTGTGTGGTAACCATTGTGAAGTGTACAGTTCCAATTGTGTGGTAAACGCAGTAAAGTGTACAGTTCCCATTGTGTGGTAATCATTGCGATGTGAACAGTTCCCAATATGTGGTAAACATTGTGAAGTGTACAGTTCCCATTGTGTGTAACCATCGTGAAGTGTACAGATCCCATTGTGTGGTATCCATTGTGAAATGTACCATTGTGTGGTAACCACTGTAAAGTGTAGTTACCGTGGTGTGGTAACTGCTGTGGAGTGTAGAGTTTTCATTGTGTGGAATCCATTGCGAAGTGTACAGTTCCCATTTAGTGGTAACCATTGCGAAGAGTACAGTTACCATTGTGTGGTGACCATTGTAAAGTGTACAGTTACCATTGTGTGGTGACCATTGTAAAGTGTACAGTTATTATTGTGTGGTAACGATTGTGAAGTGTACAGTTTGCTTTTTGTGGTAATCATTGGAAAGTGTACAGTTTCCATTGTGTGTTAACTGCTGTGAATTGTACAGTTCTTATTGTGTGGTAATCGCTGCGATGTGAACACTTACCAATATGTGGTAACAATTGTGAAGTGTACAGTTCCCATTGTGTGTAACCATCGTGAAGGGTACAGATCCCATTGTGTGGTATCTATTGTGAAGTGTACATTTACCATTTTTTTGGTAACTGCTGTGAAGGGGACAGTTACCATTGTGTGTAACCGTTGGGAAGTGTAAAGTAAACATTGTGTAGTAATCATTGTGAAGTGTAAAGTCTTTCATTGTGTGTAACTATTTTGAAGTGTACAGTTCTCATTGTGTGGTAACCATTGTGAAGTGTACAGTTCCCATTGTGTGGTAACCACTGTGAAGTGTACAGTTTCCATTGTGTGTAACCATTGTGAAGTGTACAGTTTCCATTGTGTGGAAACCATTGTGAAGTGTACAGTTCTTATTGTGTTGTAACCACTGTGAAGCGTATAGTTACAATTGTGTGTAACCATTGTGAAGTGTACAGTTACCATTGTGTGGTAACTGCTGTGAAGTGCACAGTTCCCATTATGTGGGAACAATTGTGAAGTGTAGAGCTCTCATTGTGTGTAACCACTGTGACGTGCACAGTTCCCATTGTGTGGTAACCATTGTGAAGTGTAGAGTTACCATTGTGTGGTAACCACTGTGAAGTGTACAATTCCCATTGTGTGGTAGTAACCGTTGTAAAGTGTACAGTTACCATTGAGTTGGAACCATTGTGAAGTGTACAGTTCCCATTGTGTGGTAACCATTAAGAAGTGTACAGTTATCATTGTATGGGAACCATTGTGAAGGGTACAGTTCCCATTGTGTGGTAATCATTGGAAAGTGTACAGTTCCCGTTATGTGTAACCATTGTGAAGTGTTCAGTTTTTATTGTGTGGTAACCATTGTGAAGTGTAGAGTTACCATTGTGTGGTAAAGACTCCGAAGTGTACAGTTTCCGTTGTATGGTTACCATTGTAAAGTGTACAGATACCATTGTGTGGTAACCACTGTGAAGAGTGCAGTTACCATTGTGTGGTAACCATTGTGAAGTGTACAGTTATTATTGTGTGGTAACCATTGTGAAGGGTACAGTTACCATTGTGTGGTAACCATTGTCGATTTTAGAGTTTCTATTTCTAGTAACCATTGTCAAGTGTACAGTTACCATCGTCAAGTAACCATTGTGATGTGTACAGTTCCCATTGTGTGGTAAGCATTGTGAAGTGTACATTTACCATTTTGTGGAAACCATTGTAAAGTGTACAGTTCCCATTGCGTGGTAACCATTGTGAAGTGTACAGTTATTATTGTTTGGAAACCATTGTAAGGTTTACAGTTCCGATTGTGTGGTAACGATAATGAAGTGTACAGTTTCCATTGTGTGTAACCATTGTGAAGCGTACAATTTTTACTGTGTGGTAACTATTGTGACGTGTACAGTTACCATTGTGTGGTAACCTTTGTGAAGTGTACAGTTCCCATTGTGTGGTAACCGCTGTGAAGTGTAGAGTCCCAACTGTGTGGTAACCATTGTGAAGTGTACCATTCCCATTGTGTGGTAACCATTGTCAACTGTACAGTTCCCATGATGTGGTAAAAATTGTGAATTGTACACTTCCCATTGTGTGGTAACAATTGTGAAGTGTACAGTTCCATTTGTGTGTAATCATTGTGAAGTGTACAGTTCCTGTTTTGTGGTAACCACGGTGAAGTGTGCAGTTTCGTTTTTGGGTGACCGCTGAGAAATGTAGATTTACCATTGTGTGTAACCATTGTGAAGTGTACAGTTCCCATTGTGTTTAACCATAGTGAAGTGTACAGATTTCATTGTGTTGTAACCATTCTGAAGTGTAGAGCTCCCCTTGTGTGTAACCATTGTGATGTGTACAGTCACCATTGTGTGGTACCCATTGTAAAGTGTACAGTTCCCATAGTGTGTAACCATTGTGAAAAGTAAAGTTACCATTGTGTGGTGACCGCTGCAAAGTGTACAGATCCCATTGTGTGGTAACCATTGTGAAGTGTAGAGTTTCCATTGTGAGCTAACCACTGCAAAGTGTACAGTTTCCATTGTGTGGTAACCGTTGTGAAGTGTACAGTTATCATTGTGTTTTAACCATTGTGAAGTGTACAGTTTCCTTTGTTTGTAACCATTGTGAAGTGTAAAGTTCCAATTGTGTGGTAACCATCGTGAAGTGCACTTTTCCCATTGTCCGTAACCATTGTAAACTGTACATTTACCATTGTGTGGGAACCATTGTGAAGTGTAAAGTTTCCATTGTGTCATAAGCATTGTGAAGTGTAAAGTTCCCATTGTGTGGTAACCAGTGTGAAGCCTACAGTTCTCATAGTGTGTAACCATTGTGAAGTGTACAGTTTTCATTGTGTGGTAACTATTGTGAAGGGCACAGTTTCCATTGTCTGATAACCATTGTGAAGTGTACAGTTATTACTGTGTGGTAACCATTGTGAAATGCCCAGTTTCTATGGTGTGGTAACTGCTGTAAAGTGTACAGTTCCCACTGTGTGGTAACCATAGTGAAGTGTACAGTTCCGATTATGTGGGAACTATTGTGAAGTGTAGAGCTCTTATTGTGTGTAACCATTGTGAAGTGTACAGTTACCATTGTGTGGTAACTGCTGTGAAGTGCACAGTTCCCATTATGTGGGAACAATTGTGAAGTGTAGAGCTCTCATTGTGTGTAACCATTGTGACGTGCACAGTTCCCATTGTGTGGTAACCATTGTGAAGTCTAGAGTTTCCATTGTGAGGTAACCACTGTGAAGTGTACAGTTCCCATTGTGTGGTAACCATTGTGAAGTGTAGAGTTTCCATTGTGAGGTAACCACTGTGAAGTGTACAGTTACCATTGTGTGGTAACCATTTTTAAGTGTACAATTACCATTGTGTGTAACCATTGTAAAGTTTACAGTTCTCATTGTGTGGCAACAACTGTAATGTGTACGGTTTCCATTGTGTGGTAAATGCTGCGAAGTGTAGAGTTCTTATTATGTGGTATCCATTGCGAAGTGTACAGTTTCCATTGTGTGGTAACCATTGTGAAGTGTAGAGTTTACATTGTGTGTAACCATTGCGAAGTGTACAGTTACCATTGTGTTGTAACCACTGTGAAGTGTACAGTTCCCATTGTGTGGGAAGCATTGCGAAGTGTACAGTTCCCATTGTGTGGTATCCATTGCGAAGTGTACAGTTCCCATTCTGTGGTAACCATTGTGAAGTGTACAGTTCCCATTGTGAGGTAACAGTTTAGAAGTGTACAGTTCCCATTGTGTGGTAACCGCTGCAAAGTGTGCAGTTACCATAGTGTGGTAACCATTGTGAAGCGTACAGTTCCCATTGTGTGGGAACCATTGCAAAGTGCACAGTTCTCATTCTGTGGTGACCATTGCGAAGGGTAAAGTTGCGATTGTGTGGTAATCATAGTGAAGTGTACAGTTACCATTGTGTGGTCAACATTGTGAAGTGTACAGTTCCCATTGTGTGGTAACATTATGAAGGGTACAGTTACCATTGTGTGCTAACCATTGAGAAGTGTAAAGTTTCCATTGTGTTGTAACACCTGTGAAGTGTGCAGTTCTCATTGTGTAAGATTTTCATTGTATGGTAACCGTTGTGTACTGTACAGTTACCATTGTGTGGTAATATCTGTGAGCTGTAAATTTCCCATTGTGTGGTGACCATTGTGAAGTGTACAGTTACTATTGTGTGTAATCATTGTGAAGTGTACAGTTCCCATTGTCTGGTCACCATGGTGAAGTGTACAGTTTCCATTGTGTGGTAATCATTTGGAAGTGTACAATTTTTATTGTGTGGTAAACATTTTAAAGTGTACACTTACCGTTTTTTTGTAACCACTGTGAAGTGTACAGTTTCCATTATGTGGTAATCATTTTGAAGTGTACTATTCCCATTGTGTGTAACAATTGTGAAGTGTACAGTTTCCATTGTGTAGTAACTGCTGTGAAGTGTACAGTTACAATTGTGTGTAACCATTGTGAAGTGTAAAGTTTCCTTTTTATGTAACCATTTTGAAGTGTAGTTTCCATTGTGTGGTAACAATTTTGAAGTGTACAGTTTCCATTGTGTGGTAACCGCTGTTAAGTGTAGAGTCTCCATTGTGTTTTAATTATTGTAAAGTACCAAAAAACGGGTACTGTACAATTCACAATGGTTACCACACAATAGTAACTGTACATTTCACAATGGTTACCACACAATGGTACTTGTACAGTGCGCAATTCTTACCACAAAAGGGAAACTGTACACTTCACAGCAATTACCACACAATGGAGACTGTACACTTCACCATGGTTATTACACAATGGAAACTGTACAATTCACAATTGTTACCACACAATGGGAACTCTATATTTCACAATGGTTAGACACAGTGGGAACTCTGCACTTCACAATGGTTCCAACACAATGGAAACTGAACACTTCACAATGGTAACCACAGAATGGGAACTGTACACTTCACAATCATTACACACAATAAAAACTGTACACTTCACAATTGTTTTCACACAATGGGAATTGAACCCTTCACAATGGTTTCCACACAATGAAAACTGTACACTTCGAAGATGGCGCTGAGAACAACCCAGGATTGGAGCTTGCGTTGTGCCCGCGGAGAGGTGAGTCTGAGCTGCATTTCCAGACTGATCTTTGTTGCCCATGGAACGGGGAAATTCCCAAGTGAAGAGGAGACGCGGGATGCCAGGCAGAACCTCCGCCTGGCGAAGCCGGCAGCCAGGGTGGCGGTGGCCGGCCCTGCCCAGTGCTCCTTACAGGGCGCGCTTGTCCGGGTGCCCTGTTGAACTGGCAACTGGAGACGTGAGAGGGCTGCACTTGAGACTGAGCTAGACTGGGACAGTGGGCCAGCCCAGGGGATTGCCGAGACAGAGCGTTAGGGGTGGCCTAGTGGGACGAACAAAACCGCGATCTCAAACAAGCCCCATGCAGACGGCCCGAGACGCTCTGTGGGGGAGGGGTGGCCACCATTACCGAGGCAACCCGCCCTGAGATACACGCCCACTGCTGACGCAGCCTGCCGTTGCTGAGGCAACCCGCTACAACAGAGAGTCTCCGCCGGAGAACGTGGCAGAGAGCACAGCAGAACAGCGGAGCCAGGGCGAGCCTCACGACAGCAGGGCGGAACCTCGGCAGGCAAACAGTGGCTAGTCTGTGTCCTAGCCGGGCAGGACCTCAACGGACATCCAAAAATAAAGCCCAAACCCCTCAACACAGAGAAAAAAAAAGGGTTTTTTTAATGAACTCTGTTGCAGCAGAATCAAACATAGCATCCTAACAGCCCTGAATGAACAACAGAGCTCACAGCTCAGCAATTAAGCCCCTATAAAGTACAAACTGTCTCCTCAAGCAGCTCCCTGACCCCTCTATATCCAAAAGACTGACATTAGGCAGGCATCATCCTGGGACAAAGATAGCAGAAAAAGAAACTGGTAGCATCCCTCGCTGTGCCACAGCAGCTAGAGGTGCACCGCAGACAAGCAGGGTCTGGAGTGAACCTCAGCAGTCGTACAGCGAAGGGGCTAGATTGGTAGAAGGAAAACCAAGCAACAGAAATACTTCATCATCAACATTCTGGGTGTCCACTCAGAGACTCAATCGAAAAGTCAGCAACTACGCAGACGACCAGCGGAAAAATCCACAAAGATGGGAAGAAACCAGCGCAAAAAGGAGGAAAACACCCGAAACCAGAACACCTCACCTCCTAGAAAGGACCAAAACTCCTCCCCAACAAGGGAACTAAGCTGGACAGAGAATGACTGTGACGAAATGACGGAATTAGACTTCAGAAGATGGATAATGAGAAACTTTTGTGAGCTAAAAGATCATGTGTTAAATCAATGCAAAGAAACTAAGAACCTTGAAAAAAGATTCGAGGAAATGATAACAAGAATGGATAACTTAGAGAGGAATATGAATGAATTAAAGGAGCTGAAAAACACAATACGAGAACTTCGCGAAGCAAACGCAAGTTTCAATAGCCGAATTGACCAAGCAGAAGAAAGAATATCTGAAGTCGAAGACCAACTCAATGAAATAAAACGAGAAACCAAGATCAGAGAAAAAAGCGCAAAAAGGAATGAACAAAGTCTCCGAGAAATGTGGGACTATGTGAAGAGACCTAACCAACGTTTGATAGGTGTACCAGAAGGGGACGAAGAGAATGAATCCCAGCTGGAAAATACTCTTCAGGACATCATCCAGGAAAATTTCCCCCACCTAGCAAGACAAGCCAACACTCAATTGCAGGAAATACAGAGAACACCACAAAGATATTCCACAAGAAGAGCAACCCCAAGGCACATAATCGTCAGATTCAACAGGGTTGAAATAAAGGAGAGAATACTAAGGGCAGCCAGAGAGAAAGGTCGGGTCACCCACAAAGGGAAGCCCATCAGACTCACAGCAGATCTCTCGGCAGAAACACTACAAGCCAGAAGAGAGTGGGGGCCAATATTCAACATTCTTAAAGAAAAGAACTTTCAACCCAGAACTTCATATCCAGCCAAACTGAGCTTCAGAAGTGAAGGAAGAATAAAATCCTTTGTGAACAAGCAAGTACTCAGAGATTTTGTCACCACCAGGCCTGCTTTACAAGAGCTCCTAAAAGAGGCACTACACATAGAAAGGATCAATCAGTACCAGCCATTCCAAAATCACACTGAACGCTAAAGAGCTTCAATATAATGAAGAATCTACAACAATTAACAGGCAAAACAGCCACTTAGAATCAAAATGGCAGTATCAAATTCACACATAACAATATTAACCCTAAATGTAAATGGACTAAATGCACCAATCAAAAGACACAGACTGGCAAATTGGATAAAAATCCAAAACCCATCAGTGTGCTGTATCCAGGAAACCCATCTCACATGCAAGGATACACAGAGGCTCAAAATAAATGGATGGAGGAAGATTTGCCAACCTAATGGAAAGCAAAAAAAAGCAGGAGTTGCAATTCTCATCTCTGATAAAATAGACTTTAAAGCAACAAAGATCAAAAGAGACAAAGAAGGCCATTACATAATGGTAAAAGGATCGATACAACAAGAAGAGCTAACGATCCTAAACATATATGGACCCAACACAGGAGCACCCAGATACATAAGGCAAGTTCTTAATGACTTACAGAAGGACTTAGACTCCCACACAATAATAGTGGGAGACTTTAACACTCCACTGTCAATATTAGACAGATCAACCAGACAGAAAATCAACAAGGATACCCAGGGCTTGAACTCAGACCTGGAGCAAGCAAACCTGGTGGACATTTACAGAACTCTCCACCCCAAATCCACAGAATATACATTCTTCTCAGCACCACATCACACCTACTCTAAAATTGACCACATAATTGGAAGTAAAGCACTGCTCAACAAATGCAAAACAACTGAAATCATAACCAACAGCCTCTCAGACCATAGTGCAATCAAGTTAGAACTCAGAATTCAGAAACCGACCCAGAACCGCACAGCTTCATGGAAACTGAACAACTGGCTCTTGAATGTTGACTGGGTAAACAACGAAATGAAGGCAGAAATAAAGAAGTTCTTCGAAACCAATGAGAATGAAGACACAACGTGCCAGAACCTCTGGGACACATTTAAAGCAGTCTCTAGAGGAAAGTATATAGCAATAAGTGCTCATATGAGGAGAATGGAGAGATCCAAAATTGACACCCTATCGTCAAAATTGAAAGAGCTAGAGGAGCAAGATCAACAAAACTCAAAACCCAGCAGAAGACAAGAAATTACTAAGATCAGAGCTGAGCTGAAGGAGATTGAGACACGAAAAACCCTTCAAAAATCAATAAATCCAAGAGCTGGTTTTTTGATAAGATCAACAAAATAGACAGACCACTAGCCAGATTGATTAAAAAGAAAAGAGAGAACAACCAAATAGATGCAATATTAAATGATAAAGGGGAAATCACCACAGATTCCACAGAAATTCAAACCATCATGAGAGAATATTACAAACAACTCTATGCACATAAACTAGTAAACCTGGAAGAAATGGATAAATTCCTGGACTCCTGTGTCCTCCCAAGCCTAAACCAGGAGGAAGCTGAAACTATGAATAGACCAATAACAAGGTCTGAAGTTGAGGCAGCAATTAAGAGCCTACCTCACAAAAAAGCCCAGGTCCAGATGGGTTCACAGCCGAATTCTACCAGACACACAAGGAGGAGCTGGTACCATTCCTTCTAAAACTATTTCAAACAATCCAAAAAGAGGGAATCCTTCCCAAATCATTTTATGAGACCAACATCATCCTGATACCAAAACCCGGCAGAGACCCAACGAGAAAAGAAAACTTCAGGCCAATATCCATGATGAACATAGATGCAAAAATCTTCAATAAAATATTGGCAAGCCGATTGCAACAGCAAATCAAAAATCTTATTCATCATGATCAAGTAGGATTCATCCCGGGGATGCAAGGCTGGTTCAACATACGCAAGTCTATCAACGTAATTCACCACATAAACAGAACCAAAAACAAAAACCACATGATTATCTCAATTGAGGCAGAGAAGGCATTTGACAAAATTCAACAGCCCTTTATGCTAAAAACCCTCAATAAACTCGGTATCGATGGAACGTATCTCAAAGTAATAAAAGCTATTTATGACAAACCAACAGCCAATATCATACTGAATGGGCAAAAACTGGAAGCATTCCCTTTGAAATCTGGTACTAGACAAGGATGCCCTCTCTCACCACTCCTATTCAATATAGTACTGGAAGTTCTAGCCACAGCAATCAGGCAAGAAAAAGAAATAAAGGGTATTCAAATAGGAAAGGTGGAAGTCAAATTGTCTCTATTTGCAGACGACATGATAGTATACCTAGAAGACCCCATCGCCTCAGCCCAAAAACTCCTGAAACTGATAAACAACTTCAGCAAAGTCTCAGGATATAAAATCAATGTGCAAAAATCACAAGCATTCGTCTACACCAATAACAGACTTAAAGAAAGCCAAATCAAGAGCGAACTGCCATTCGCAATTGCTACAAATAGAATAAAATACCTTGGAATACAACTCACAAGGAACGTAAGGGACCTCTTCAAGGAGAACTACAAACCACTGCTCAACGAAATCAGAGAGGACACAAACAGATGGAGAAACATTCCATGTTCATGGTTAGGAAGAATTAATATCGTGAAAATGGCTATACTGCCCAAAGTAATTTACAGAATCAACGCTATCCCCATCAAGCTACCATTCACTTTCTTCACAGAACTGGAAAAAACCACCATGAACTTCATATGGAACCAAAAGAGAGCCCGCATAGCCCAGTCAATTCTAAGCAAAACGAACACAGCGGGGGGCATCACACTACCGGATTTCAAACTATACTACAAGGCTACAGTAATCAAAACAGCATGGTACTGGTACCAAGACAGAGATATAGACCAATGGAACAAAACAGAGGCACCGGAGGCAACACAACATACATACAACTATACAATCTTTGATAAACCTGACAAAAACAAGCAATGGGGCAAGGATTCCATGTTTAATAAATGGTGTTCGGAAAACTGGCTAGCCATGTGCAGAAAGCAGAAACTTGACCCCTTCCTGACACCTTACACTAAAATTGACTCCAGATGGATTAAAGACTTAAACATAAGACCTGGCACCATAAAAACCCTAGAAGGAAATCTAGGCAAAACTATCCAGGACATAGGAGTAGGCAAGGACTTCATGAACAAAACACCAAGAGCATTGGCAACAAAAGCCAAAATAGACAAATGGGACCTAAGGAAACTCCACAGCTTCTGCACGGCAAAAGAAACAGTCACTAGAGTGGATCGGCAACCAACAGAATGGGAAAAAATTTTCGCAGTCTACCCATCTGACTAAGGGCTGATATCCAGAATTTACAAACAACTCAAGCAGATTTACAGAAAAAAAACAAACAAGCCCATTCAAAAGTGGGCAAAGGATATGAACAGATACTTTACGAAAGAAGACATATATGAGGCCAACAATCATATGAAAAAATGCTCATCGTCACTGGTCATCAGAGAGATGCAGATCAAAACCACATTGAGATACCATCTCAGGCCAGTTAGAATGGCGATCATTAAAAAATCTGGAGACAACAGATGCTGGAGAGGATGTGGAGAAAAAGGAACACTTTTACACTGTTGGTGGGAGTGTAAATTAGTTCAACCATTGTGGAAGACAGTGTGGCGATTCCTCAAGGCCTTAGAAATAGAAATTCCATTTGACCCAGCAATCCCATTACTGGGTATATATCCAAAAGACTATAAATCGTTCTACTATAAGGACACATGTACACGAATGTTCATTGCAGCACTGTTTACAATAGCAAAGACCTGGAATCAACCCAAATGCCCATTGATAATAGACTGGATTGGAAAAATGTGGCACATATACACCATGGAATATTATGCAGCAATCAGAAATGATGAGTTCGTGTCGTTTGTAGGGACATGAATGAATCTGGAAAACATTATCCTCAGCAAACTGACACAAGAACAGAAAATGAAACACCGCATATTTTCACTCATAGGTGGGTGATGAAAAATGAGAACACATGGACACAGAAAGGGGAGTACTAAACACTGGGGTCTATTGGGGGGAAAAGGGGAGGGCCAGTGGGAGGGGGAGGTGGGGAGGGATAGCCTGGGGAGAAATGCCAAATGTGGGTGAAGGGGAGAAGAAAAGCAAAGCACACTGCCATGTGTGTACCTACGCAACTCTCTTGCATGCTCTGCTCATGTACCCCAAAACCTATAATCCAATAAAAAATAAAAAAAAAAAATTGTGAATTGTACATTTCCCATTGTGTTGTAACAATTGTGAGGTGTACAGTTCCATGTGTGTGTAATCATTGTGAAGTGTACAGTTCCTATTTTGTGGTAACCACGGTGAAGTGTGCAGTTTCGTTTTTGGGGTGACCGCTGAGAAATGTAGATTTACCATTGTGTGTAACCATTGTGAAGTGTACAGTTCCCATTGTGTTTAACCATAGTGAAGTGTAGAGATTTCATTGTGTTGTAACCATTCTGAAGTGTAGAGCTCCCGTTGTGTGTAACCATTGTGATGTGTACAGTCACCATTGTGTGGTACCTATTGTAAAGTGTAACGTTCCCATAGTGTGTATCCATTGTGAGAAGTAAAGTTACCATTCTGTGGTGACCGCTGCAAAGTGTACAGATCCCATTGTGTGGTAACCATTGTGAAGTGTAGAGTTTCCATTGTGAGCTAACCACTGCAAAGTGTACAGTTTCCATTGTGTGGTAACCGTTGTGAAGTGTACAGTTATCATTGTGTTTTAACCATTGTGAAGTGTACAGTTTCCTTTGTTTGTAACCATTGTGAAGTGTAAAGTTCCAATTGTGTGGTAACCATCGTGAAGTGCACTTTTCCCATTGTCCGTAACCATTGTAAACTGTACATTTACCATTGTGTGGGAACCATTGTGAAGTGTAAAGTTTCCATTGTGTCATAAGCATTGTGAAGTGTAAAGTTCCCATTGTGTGGTAACCATTGTGAAACCTACAGTTCTCATAGTGTGTAACCATTGTGAAGTGTACAGTTTTCATTGTGTGGTAACTATTGTGAAGGGTACAGTTTCCATTGTCTGATAAAAATTGTGAAGTGTACAGTTATTACTGTGTGGTAACCATTGTGAAATGCCCAGTTTCTATGGTGTGGTAACTGCTGTAAAGTGTACAGTTCCCACTGTGTGGTAACCATAGTGAAGGGTACAGTTCCGATTATGTGGGAACTATTGTGAAGTGTAGAGCTCTTATTGTGTGTAACCATTGTGAAGTGTACAGTTACCATTGTGTGGTAACTGCTGTGAAGTGCACAGTTCCCATTATGTGGGAACAATTGTGAAGTGTAGAGCTCTCATTGTGTGTAACCATTGTGACGTGCACAGTTCCCATTGTGTGGTAACCATTGTGAAGTGTAGAGTTACCATTGTGTGGTAACCACTGTGAAGTGTAAAGTTCCCATTGTGTGGTAACCATTGTGAAGTGTAGGGTTTCCATTGTGAGGTAACCACTGTGAAGTGTACAGTTACCATTGTGTGGTAACCATATTTAAGTGTACAATTACCATTGTGTGTAACCATTGTAAAGTTTACAGTTCTCATTGTGTGGTAACAACTGTAAAGTGTACGGTTTCCATTGTGTGGTAAATGCTGCGAAGTGTAGAGTTCTTATTATGTGGTATCCATTGCGAAGTGTACAGTTTCCATTGTGTGGTAACCATTGTGAAGTGTAGAGTTTACATTGTGTGTAACCATCGTGAAGTGTACAGTTACCATTGTGTTGTAACCACTGTGAAGTGTACAGTTACCATTGCGTGGGAAGCATTGATAAGTGTACAGTTCCCATTGTGTGGTATCCATTGCGAAGTGTACAGTTCCAGTTCTCTGGTAACCATTGTGAAGTGTACAGTTCCCATTGTGTGAAAACGATCGTGAAGGGTACAGTTAACATGGTGTGGTAAAAATTGTCAAATGCAAAGTTCCCATTGTTTAGTAACCATTGTGAAGTGTACAGTTACCATCATGTGGTAACGATTGTGAAGTGTGCAGTTCTTTTTATGTGGTAATCATTGTGAAGTGTACAGTTACCATTGTGTTGACCTCATTGTGAAGTGTACATTTTTCATTGTGTGGTAACCATTGTGAAGTGTACAGTCACCATTGTATTGGAACAATCGTGAAGTGTACAGTTTCTATTTGGTGGTAACCATTGTGAAGTGTGCAGTTCCCATTATGTGTAATCATTGTGAAGTGTATATTTTTATCGTTTGTTAACCATTGTGAAGTGCAAATTTACCATTGTGTGGTAACCGCTGTGAAGTGTAGAGTTCCCATTTCGGGGAAACTGTTGTTTAGTGTACAGTTCCCATGGTGTGTAAACATTGTGAAGTGTACAGTTTCCTTTGTGTGTAACTATTGTGACGTGTACAGTATTCATTGTGTGGGTACTATACTGAAGTGTATATTTACGGTTGTGTGGTAACCACTGTGAAGTGTATACTTTTCATTGTGGGTAACCATTGTGAAGTGTACAGTTCCCATTTTGCATTAACCATTGTGAAGGGTACAGTTCCCATTTTGTGCAACCACTGTGAAGTGCGCAGTTCCCATTGTGTGGTAACCATTGTGAAGTATAGAGTTACCATTGTGTCGTAACCACGGTGAAGTGTACAGTTTTCATTGTGTGTAAGCATTGTGATGTGTGCAATTCTTATTGTTTAATAATAACTGTGAAGTGTACAGTTCCCATTGTGCGTAACCATTGTGAAGTGTACAATTACCATTTTGTGTTAACCATTGTGAAGTGTCCAGTTTATATTGTGTTTAAGCATTAGAAAGTGTAGAGTTCCCATTGTGTGGGAACCATTGTGAAGTGTCCAGTTAATATTGTGTGTAACCATTGGGAATTATACAGTTCCCATTGTGTGGGAACCATTTTGAAGTGTACACTTCACATTATGTTGGAACCATTGTGAAGGGTACAGTTTTCATTGTGTGGTAAATATTGTGAAGTGTAACTTTCCCATTGCGTGGTAACCATTGTGAAGTGTACAGTTACCACTGTATGGTTACCATTGTGAAGTGTACGATTCCCATGGTGTGGTATGTTGTGAAGTGTACAGTTCCCATTGTGTGTTAACCATTGTGAAGTGTACAGTTCCCATTGTGTGGGAACCATTGTAAAGTGTAGAGTTCCCATTGTGTGTAACCATTGTGAAGTGTCCACTTCCCATTGCGTGGTAACCACTGTGACGTGTACAGTTACCATTGTGTGGTAACTGCTGTGAAGTGTACAGTTCCCATTGTGTGGGAACCATTGTGATGTGTACAGTTCTTATTGTGTGGGAACCATTGTGAAATGTAAACTTCAAATTGTGTGGTAATCATTGTGAAATTTACAGTTCCCATTGTGTGGTAGCCATTGTGAAGTGTACAGTTCCCATTGTGTGGAAACCATTGTGAAGGGTACAGTTACGATCATGTGGTAACCATTGTCAAGTGTAAAGTTCCCACTGTGTAGTAACCATTGTAAAGTGTACAGTTACCATCGTCTGGTAACCATTGTGGAGCGCAAACTTCCCATTATTTGGTAACCATTGTGAAGTATAAAGTTACCATTGTGTGGACACCATTGTGAAGTGTACAGATCCCATTCCATGGTAACAATTGTTAAGTGTACAGTCACCATTGTTTTGGAACCATTGTGAACTGTACAGTTCCCATTTTCTGGTAACCATTGTGAAGTGTACAGTTCCCATTTTGTGTAACCATTGTGAAGTGTACAGTATTTATTTTTGGTAACCATTGTGAAGTGTACAGTTCCCATAGTGTGTAACCATTTGGAAGGGCACAGTTCCCATTGCGTGGTAACCATTGTAAAGTTTACAGTACTTATTGTGTGTAAACATTTTGAAGTGTACAGTTCCCATTGTGTGGTAACCACTGTGAAGTGTAGAGTTTTCATTGTGTGTAAACATTGTGAAGTGTACAATTTTTATTGTGTGGTAACAATTGTGAAGTGTAAAGTTCTCACTGTATGGTAATCATTGTGAAGTGTACAGTTCCCATTGTGTGGGAACAATTGGGAACTGTACAGTTTTCATTGTGTGTAACGGTTGTGAAGTGTACGGTTCCCATTCTGTGGTAACCATGGTAAAGTGTACAGTTCCCATTATGTGGTGACCACTGTGAAGTGTAGAGTTACAACTGTGTATAACCATTGTGAAGTGTACAGTTTGCATTGTGTTTTACCATTGTGAAGTGTACAGTTCTTATTGTGTGGTGACCGCTGTGAAGTGTAGATCTACAATTGTGTGTAACCATTGTGAAGTGTACAGTTTGCATTGTGTTTAACCATTGTGAAGTGTACAGTTCCCATTGTGTTGTAACCATTCTGAAGTGTATAGTTCACCTTGTGTGTAACCACTGTGATGTGTACAGTTTCCATTGTGTGGTAACCGTTGTGAAGTGTACAGTTAGCATTGTGATGTAACCATTGTGAAGTGTACAGTTCCCATTGTGTGTAACTATTGTGAAGTGTACAGTTACCGTTATGTGGTAACCGCTGCAAAGTGTACAGATCCCATTGTGTGGTAACAATTGCGAAGTGCACATTTACCATGGTGTGCTAACCGCTGCAAAGTGTACATTTCCCACAGTGTGGTAACCGTTGTGAAGTGTACACTGATCACTGTGTGTTAACCATTATAAAGTGTACACTTCCCATTGTTTGTAACCATTGGGAAGTGTAAAGTTTACATTGTGTGATAACCATTGTGAAGTGTACAGTTCTTATTGTGTGGTAACCATCGTGAAGTTCAGAATTACCATTGTGTGGTAACCACTGTGAAGTGTACAGTTCCAATTGTGTGGTAACCATAATGAGGTGCACTGTTCCAATGGTATGGTAACTGCTGTGAAGTGTACAGTTCCCATTGTGTGGTAACCATTGAGAAGTGTACAGTTCCCCTTTTGTGGTAACTGCTGTGAAGTGTACAGTTACCATTGTGTGTAACCATTGTGAAATGTAAAGTTCTCATTGTGTGAAAATTATTGTGAAGTGTACGGTTACCATTGTGTGGTAACCGCTGTGAGGTGTACAGTTTTCATTGTGTTTAACCATTGTTAAGTGTACAGTTCGCATTGTGTGGTAACCATTGTAAAGGGTACAGTTTCCATTGTGTGGTAACCATTGTTACGTGTACAGTTCTTATTGTGTGGTAACCATTGTGAAGTGTACAGTTACCATTGTGTGGTTACCATTGTGAAGTGTACAGTTTTCATTGTGTGGTAATCATTGTAAAGTGTACAGTTTCCATTGTGTGTAACAATCGTGAAGTGTACAGTTTTAATTGTGTGATAACCATTGTGAAGTGTACAGTTACCTTTGTGTGGTAACCGCTGTGATGTGTACAGTTCCCATTGTCTGTAACCATTGTGAAGTGCACCGTTTCCATGGTGTTGTAACTGTTGAGAAGTGTAGAGTTACCATTGTGTGGTAACCTCTGTGAAGTGTACAGTAACATTCATAGGTAACCATTGTGAAGTGTTGAGTTCCCATTGTGTGGGAAACGTTATGACGTGTACAGTTTTTATTGTGTGGAAACCATTTTGAAGTGTACAGTTCTTATTGTGTTGTAACCATTGTGAAGTGTACAGTTACCACTGTGTGGTAACCATTGTGAAGTGTACAGTGCCCATTGTGTGGTAACCATTGAGAAGTGTACCATTCCCATCGTGTATAAACCATTGTGAAGTGTACAGTTCTCATTGTGTGTAACCATTGTGAAGTGTACAGTTTCCATTGTGTGGTAACCATTGTGAACTCAACAGTTACCATTTTGTGGTAACAATTGTGACGTGTACAGTTTCCATTTTGTGTTAATTGCTGTGAAGTGTACAGTTACCATTTCTTGGTAACCGTTGTGAAGTGTACAGTTACCATTTTGTGTAACAATTGTGAAGTGTACAGTTACCATTGTGTGTAACCATTGTGAAGTGTACAGTTCCCGTTGTGTGGTAACCATTGTGAGGTGTACAGTTCCCATTGTGTGGAAACAATTGTGAAGTGTACAGTTCCTATTGTTTGGGAACCATTGTGAAGTGTATAGTTTTCATTGTGTGGTAACAATTTTGAAGTGTACAGTTATTATTGTGTGGTAACTGCTGTGAAGTGCACAGTTATTACTGTGTCGTTACTTTTGTGAAGTGTACAGTCCCAATTGTGTGCAACCATTTTAAAGTGTACAGTTCCCATTGTGTGGTAACCATTGTGAAGTGTAGAATTACCATTGTGTGCTCACTGCTACAAAGTGTACAGTTCTCGTGTGAAAACCGTTGTGAAGTGTACAGTTATCATTGTGTGTAACCATTTTGAAGTGTCCAGTTCCCATTGTGTTTAACCATTGTTAAGCGTACATTTTCCATTTTGTGGTAACTGCTGTGAAGTGTAGAGTTACCATTGTGTAGTAACCGCTGTGAAGTGTACAGTTACCATTTTGTGGTAACCGCTGTTAAGTGTAGAGTTTCCATGGTGTGGGAACCATTGCGAAGTGTACAGTTCCAATTCTCTGGTAACCATTGCGAAGTGTACAGTTACCATTGTCTCGTAAATGTTGTGAAGTGTACAGTTATTATCGTGTGATAACGATTGTGAAGTGTACAGTTCACATACTGTTGTAACCATTGTGACATGTATAGTTCCCATTGTGTGTAACCATTTTAAATTGCACAGTTACCATTGTGTGGTATCCATTGTGATGTGTACAGTTCGCATTGTGCGGCAACCATTCTGAAGTGTACAGTTCCCATTGTGTGGTAAGCATTGTTAAGTGTACAGATCACATTGTGTGGTAATCATTGTGAAGTGTACAGTTACCTTCGTGTGGTAACCGCTGTGAAGTGTAGAGTTACCAATGTTCATAGCCATTGTTAAATGTACAGTTACCATTGTGTGTAACCATTGTGAAGTGTATAGTTCTCATTGTGTGGTAACAATTGTGAAGTGTACAGTTCCCATTATGTGGTAATCATTGTGAAGTGAAGAGTTTTATTGTGCGTAAGTATTATAAAGTGTACAGTTACCATTGTGTGGTAACCACTGTGAAGTGTACAGTTCCCATTGTGTTTAACCATGGGAAAGTTTACAGTTCCCATTGTGTGGTAATCATTGTGAAGTGTACAGTTCCAATTGTGTGTAACCATTGTGAATGCACAGTTTTCATTGTGTGGTAACCTTTGTGTAGTATAAAATTACCATTGCGTGGTAACCACTCTGAAGTGTACAGTTACCATTGTGTTGGAATCATTGTGAAGTGTACAGTTCCCATTATGTAATAACCATTGTGAAGTTTACATTTCCCATTGTGTGTAACCATTGTGAAGTGTATAGTTTTTATTGTGCGGTAACCATTGTGAAGTTTACAGTTACCATGGTGTGGTAACAGCTGTAATGTGTACAATTCCCATTGTTTGTAACAACTGTATAGTGTACAATTCTCATTATGTGGTAACCATTGTGAAGGGTACAGTTTTCATTGTGTGGTAACCATTGGAAACTGTACACTTACCATTGTGTGGTAACCATTGTTAAGTGTACATTTACCATTGTGTGGTAATTGCTGTCAAGTGTACAGTTACCATTGTGTGGTAACCGTTGTGAAGTGTACTGTTACCATTGTGTGTAACCATTGTAAAGTGCGCAGTTACCATTGTGTGTAACCATTGTAAAGTGTACAGTTCCCATTGTGTGGTAACCTTGTGAAGCGCACAGTTCTTATTCTGTGGTATCCATTGTGAAGTGTACAGTTCCAATTTTGAGAAAACCATTGTGAAGTGTATAGTTCCCATTGTGTGTAACCATTTTAAAGTGTACAGTTTCCATTGTGTGGTATCCATTGTGGATTGTACAGTTCCCATTGTGTGGTAACCTTGTGAAGCATACAGTTCCCATTCTGTGGTATCCATTGTGAAGTGTACAGTTCCATTTTTGAGGTAACCATTGCGAAGTGTATAATTCTCATTGTCTGTAACCATTTTAAAGTGTACAGTTTCCATTGTGTGGTATCCATTGTGAAGTGTACAGTTCCCATAGGGTGTACCCATTGTGAAGTGTACTATTCCCATTGTGTGGTAACAATTGTGAAGTGTACAGTTCACATTGTGTGGTAACAATTGTGAAGTGTACAGTCCTTTTTGTGTGTAACCATTGTGCCGTGTACGGTTCTCATTCTGTGGAAAACATGGTGAAGTGTTCAGTTCTCATTATGTGGTGACCACTGTGAAGTGCAGATTGACCATTGTGTGTAACAATTGTGGAGTGTAGAGTTCCCATTGTGTTTAGCCATTGTGAAGTGTACAGTTTCCATTGTGCTGTAACCATTTTATAGTGTAGAGTTCCCCTTTTATGTAATTATTGTGATGGTACAGTTACCATTGTGTGGTAACTGCTGTGAAGTGTACAGTTACAATTGTGTGGTTACCGCTGCATAGTATACAGATCCCATTGTGTGGTAACCATTGTGAAGTGTACAGTTACAATTGTGAGCTAAGTGCCACATAGTGTACAGTTCCCATTGTGTGGTCACCGTTGTGAAGTGTACAGTTATTGTGTGGTCACCATTGTAAAGCATAAATTTACGTTTCTGTGTAACCATTGTGAAGTGTACAGTTACCATTGTGTGGTAGCTATTGTGAAGTATACAGTACCGATTGTGTGTAACCATTGTGACGTGTACAGTTCCCATTGGGTGGTAACCGTTGTGAAGTGTACAGTTACCATTGTGTGGTAACAGCTGTGAAGTGTTCAGTTCTCATTGGGTATAACCATTGTGAAGTGTACAGTTTTCATTGTGTGGTGACCGCTGTGAAGTGTACAGTTACCATTGTGTGGTAACCATTTTAAAGTGTACAGTTCTTATTGTGTTTAACCATTGGAAAGTGTACAGTTCCCATTGTGTGGTAACCATTGCGAAGTGTACAGTACCCATTGTGTGTAACCATTGTGAAGTGTACAGTTCCCATTGTGTGGTAACCGTTGTAAAGTGTACAGTTTCCGTTTTGTGGTAACCGCTGTGAAGTGTACTGTTACAATTTTTGGTAACCATTGTGAAGTCTATAGTTCCCATTGTGTGCTAACCATTGTACAGTGTACAGTTCTCATTGTGTGGGAACCATTGTGAAGTGTACAGTTCCCATTTTGTGTAACCATTGTGAAGTGTACAGTTTTCATTGTGTGGCAACCATTGTGAAGTGTACAGTTACCATTGTGTGGTAACCACTGTAAGTTGTTCGGTTTCCATTGTGTGTAACCATTGTGAAGTGCGCAGTTTCCATTGTTTGGTAACCATTGTGAAGTGTACAGTTCCCATTGTGCATAACCATTGTGAAGTGTACAGTTACCATTTTGTGGTAACCATTTTGAAGTGTGCACCTCATATTGTGTGTAGCCATTGAAAAGTGTACAGTTCCCATGTTGTGGGAACCATTGTGAAGTGTCCAGTTAATATTGTGTGTAACCATTGGGAAGTGTACAATTCCAATTTTGTGGGAACCATTGTGAAGTGTTCAGTTCTTATTGTGTGAGAACCATTGTGAAATGTACAGTTTTCATTGTGTGGTAAATATTGTGAAGTGTACAGTTTCAATTTTTTGGTAACAATTGTGAAGTGTTCAGTTACCACTGTGTGGTTACCATTTTGAAGTGTACGATTTTCATGGTGTGGTAACAGCTGTGAAGGGTACAGTTTTTATTTTGTGGTAACCATTGTGAAGTGTATAGTTCCCATTGTGTGGGAAACATTTTAAGTGTAGAGTTCCCATTGTGTGTAACCATTGTGAACTGTACACTTCTTATTGCGTGGTAAATATTGTTAAGTGTACAGTTACCATTGGGTGGTAACTGATGAGAAGTGTATATTGCCCATTGTGTGGGAACCATTGTGATGTCTACAGTTTTCATTGTGTGGGAATTATTGTGAAATGTAAAGTTCAAATTGTGTGGTAAAAATTGTGAAGGGTACAGTTCCCAATATGTGTAACCATTGTGAGGTGTACACATTTTATTGTCTGGTAACCATTGTAAAGTGTACAGTTACCATTGTGTGGTAACCGCTGTGAAGTGTACAGTTTTCATTTTGTTTAACCATTTTGAATTGTACCATTCCCATTGTGTGGTAACACTTGTGAAGTGTACAGTTCCCATTGTTTGGTAACCATTGTGAAGTGTAGAGTTCCCATTGTGTGGTGACCATTGTGAAGTGTACTGTTCCCTTTGTGTGTAACCATTGTGAAGTGTACAGTTCCCATTGTGTGGTAATCGTTGTGAAGTGTACAGTTCCCATTGTGTCTTACCATAAGTAAGTTTACATTTTCCATTGTGTGGTAAGAATTTTGACGTGTGCAGTTACATTGTGTGTAACCATTGTGAAGTGTACAATTCCCATTGTGTGGTAACCATTGTGAAGGGTACATTTACCATTGTGTGGTAACCATTGTCAAGTGTAAAATTCCCATTGTGTAGTAACCATTGTAAAGTGTAGTTACCATCCTCTGGTAACCATTGTGAAGTGTACAGTTCCCATTATGTGGTAACCATTGTGAAGTGCACAGTCACCATTGTGTGGACACCATTGTGAAGTGTACAGTTCCCATTGTGTGGTAACCATTGTGAAGTGTACAGTCACCATTGTCTGGATACCATTGTGAAGTGTACATTTCCCATTGTACATAACCGTTATGAAGTGTACAGTTACCATTCTTTGGTTACCATTGTGAAGTGTTTAGTTCATATTTTGTGTAACCATTGAAAAGTGTACTGTTCCCATTCTGTGATAACCATTGTGATGTGTGCAGTTCCCATTGTGTGTAACCATTGTGAAGTGTACAGTTCTCATTGTGTGCAACCATTCTGAAGTGTACAGGTTTCATTGTGTGGTGACAATTGTAAAGTGTACAGTTCCCATTTTGTGGGAACCATTGTGAAGTGTACAGTTCCCATTGTTTGGTAACCATTGTGAAGTGTACAGTTCCCATTGTGTGTAACCATTCTGAAGTGTGCAGGTTTCATTGTTTGGTGATTCTTGTGAAGTGTACAGTTACAATTGTGTGGAGACCACTGTGAATTGGACAGTTTCCATTGTATGTAACCATTGTGAAGTGCGCAGTTTCCATTGTTTGGTAACCATTGTGAAGTGTACAGTTTTCATTGTGCATAACCATTGTGAAGTGTAGAGTTACCATTTTGTGGTAACCATTGTGAAGTGTCCAGTTTATATTGTGTGTAACCATTGGGAAGTGTAAAGTTCCCATTTCGTGAAAACCATTGTAAAGTGTCCAGTTCATATTGTGTGTAACCTTTGGAAAGTGTACATTTTCCATTTTGGTGAAAACATTGTGAAGTGTAGTTTTCATTGTGTGGTAACCATTGTGAAGTGTATGGTTACCATTGTGTGGTAACCTCTGTGAAGTGTACAGTTACCATTGTGTGTGACAATTTTGAAGTGTACGGTTACCATTGTGTGTAACCATTATAAAGTGTACAGTTCCCATAGTATGGTAACCATTGTGAAGTGTACAGTTCCCATTGTGTGGTAACGATTGCGAATTGTACAGTTCCCATTGTGTTGTAAACATTGTAAAGTGCAGAGTTTCCATAGTGTGTAACCATTGGGAAGTGTACAGTTCCCATTGTATGGTAACCATTGTGAAGCGTACAGTTCTTTTTGTGTGTAACCATTTTGAAGTGTACAGTTCCCATTGTGTGGTAACCGCTGTGAAGGGTCGAGTTCCCATTGTGTGTAACCATTGTGAAGTGTTCCATTCCCATTGTGTGATAACAAATGTGAAGCGTACAATTTCCATTGTGTGGTAACCATTGTGAAGTGTAAAATTCCCATTGTGTTGTGACCATTGTGAAGTGTACAGTTCCCACTGTATGTAACCATTGTGAAGTGTACGGTTCCCATTTGGTGGTAACCGTGGTGAAGTGTACAGTTCCCATTGTGTGATTACTGCTGTAAAGTGTACAATTCCCACTGTGTGGTAACCGTTGTGAAGTGTACACTTATCATGGTGTGATAACCATTGTGAAGTGTACAGTTCCCATAGTGTGGAAACCATTGTGAGGGGTACAGTTCTTATAGTGTGTAACCATTGTGAAGTGTACAGTTTCCATTGTGTGGTAACCATTGTGAAGTGTACAGTTACCACTGTGTGGTAACCATTGTGAAGTGTATAGTTACCATTGTGTGGTAACCATTGTGAAGGGTACAGTTTCCATTGTGTGGTAAATATTGTTACGTGTACAGTTCTTATTGTGTGGTTACCATTGTGAAGTGTATAGTTACGATTGTGTGGTAACCTTTGTGAAGTGTACAGTTTCCATTGTGTGGTAACCATTGTGAAGTGTACAGTTACCTTTGTGTGGTAACCGCTGTGATGTGTACAGTTCCCATTGTGTAACCGTTGTAAAGTGTACAGTTGTCATTGTGTGGTAACCATTGTGAAGGGTGCAGTTTTCATTGTGTGGTAACCATTGTGAGCTGTAAAGTTATCATTTTGTGGTACCAATTGTGACGTGTACAGTTTCCATTGTGTGGTAATTGCTGTGAAGTGTATAGTTACAATTTGGTGGTAACCATTGTGAAGTGTACAGTTACCATTGTGTGTAACCATTGTGAAGTGTACAGTTACCATTGTGTGTAAGCATTGTGAAGTGTACAGTTCCCGTTGTGTGGTAACCATTGTGAAGTGTACAGTTCCCATTTTGTGGTAACGATTGTGAAGTGTGGAGTTCCCATTGTGTTGTAACCATTGTGAAGTGTACAGTTTCCATAGTGTGTACCCACTGTGAAGTGTACAGTTCCCATTGTGTGGTAACCATTGTGAAGTGTACAGTTTCCACTGTGTGTAACCATTGTGAAGTGTACCATTCCCATTGTGTGGTAAGAATTTTGAAGTGTACAATTCCCATTGTGTGGTAAACGTTGTGAAGTGTACAGTTTCCATAGTGTGGTAAAAATTGTGAAGTGTACCGTTCCCATTATGTGTAACCATTAGAAGTGTACGATTCCCATTCTGTGGTAACCATGGTGAAGTGTACATTTCTTCTTGTGTGTTGACCCCTGTGAAGTGTAGAGTTACAATTGTGTGTAACCATTGTGAAGTGTACAGTTTGGATTGTGTTTCAAAATTGTAAAATGTAAAGTTTTCATTGTGTTGTAAACATTCTGAAGTGTACAGTTTTCCTTTTGTGTAACCACTGTGATGTGTACCGTTACAATTTTGTGGTAACCGTTGTGAAGTTCACAATTAGCATTGTGTGGTAAACATTGTGAAATGTACAGTTCCCATAGTGTGTAACCATTGTAAACTGTACAGTTACCATTTTGTGGTAACCGCTGCAAAGTATACAGATCCCATTGTGTGGTAACCATTGTGAAGTGTACAGTTACCATTGTGTGCTAACCGCTGCAAAGGGTACAATTCCCACTATGTGGTAACCGTTGAGAAGTGAACACTTATTATTGTGAGGTAACCATTGTAAAGTGTACAGTTCATATTGTTTGTAATCATTGTGAAGTGTTAAGTTCCCATTGTTTGGTAATCATTGTGAAGCGTATAGTTCTTATTGTGTTGTAACCATCGTGCAGTGTAGTTACCATTCTATGGTAACTAATGTGAAGTGTACAGTTACCATTGTGTGGTTACCATTGTGAAGTTTACAGTTCCCATTGTTTGGTAACAATTAAGTGTACAGTTCCCATTGTGTGTAACCATTGTGAAGTGTAGAGTTTTCATTGTGTGGTAACCATTGTGAAGTGTACAGTTACCTTTGCGTGGTAACTGCTGTGATGTGTACAGTTCCCATGGTTTGTAACCATTCTGAAGTGCACAGTTCACATTGCGTGGTAACCATTGTGAAGTGTAGAGTTACCATTGTGTGGTAACCGCTGTGAAGTGTACAGTAACCATCGTGTGTAACCATTGTGACGTGTACAGTTCCCATTGTGTGGGAACCATTGTGAAGTGTACAGTTCCCATTGTTTGGGAACCATGATGAACTGTACAGTTTTCATTGTGTGGTAACCATTTTGAAGTGTACAGTTCTTATTTTGTTGTAACCATTGTGAAGTGTACAGTTACCACTGTGTTGTAACCATTGTGAAGTGTACAGTTCCAGTTGTGAGGTAACCATGGTGAGGTGCACAGTTTTAATTGTGTGGTAACTGCTATGAAGTGCATATTTTCCATTGTGTCACAACCATTGTGAAGCGTAAAGTTCCCATCGTGTGGAAACCATTGTGAAGTGTACAGTTCTTATTGTGTGTAACCATTGTGAAGTGTACAGTTTCCATTGTGTGGTAACCGATGTGGAGTGTACAGTTACCCTTGTGTGTAACCATTTTGAAGTGTACAATTTCCTTTGTGTGGTTACCACTGCAAAATATACAGTTACCATTGTGTGGTAATACCTGTGAAGTGTACAGTTACCATTGGGTGGTAACAGATGTGAAGTGTACAGTTATTATTTTGTGGTAACAATTTTAAGTGTACAATTCCCATTGTGTAATAACAATTGTGAAGTGCACAGTTCCCATTGTGTGTAACCATTTTGAAGTGTACGGTTCCCATTCTGTGGTAACCATGGTGAAGTGTACAGTTCCCATTGTGTGTAACCATTGTGAAGTGTACAGTCCCCATTGTGTGGTAACCATTGTGAAGTGTACAGTTCCCATTGTGTGTAACCATTGTGAAGTGTACAGTTCCCATTGTATGTTAACCATTGTGAAGTGTACAGCTTCCATTGTGTGGTAACCACCATGAAGTGTACAGTAACCATTGTTTGTTACAATTGTGAAGTGTACAGTTTTCATTGTGTGGGAACCATTGTGAACTGTAAAGTTCCTTTTGTTTGGGAATTATTGTGAAATGTACAGTTTTCATTGTGTTTAACCATTGTGAAGTGTACAGTTCTCATTGTGTGGTAACAATTGTGAAGTGTACAATTCTCATTGTGCATAACCATTGTGAAGTGTAAATTTACCATTGTTTGGGAACAATCATGAAGTGTACAGTTCGCATTGTGAGGTAACCATTGTGAAGTGTACAGTTCCCATTGTTTATAACCATTGTGGAGGACACAGTTCTCATTGTGTGGTAACCATTGTGAAGTGTAGAGTCACCATTGTGGGGTAACTACTGTGAACTGTACAGTTACCATTGTGTGTAATCATTTTGAAGTGTACAGTTTTTATTGTGTGGTAACCATTCTGAAGTGTACAGTTTTCATTGTGTGTTAACCATTTTGATGTATACAGTTTCCCATGTGTGGTAACCATTGTAAAGTGTAAAGTCCTTATTGTGTGTAACAATTGTAAAATGTACAGATTTTATTTTGTGGTAACCATTGTGAAGTGTACAGTTACCATTGTGTGTAATCATTGTAAAGTGTACAGTTTCCATTGTGTGGTAACCATAGTAAAGGGTAGAGTTCCCATTGTGTGATAACCATTGTTAAGTGTACAGTTCTTATTGTGTGGTAACCATTGTGAAGTGTACAGTTTTTTTGTGTGGTAACCACTGCAAAATATACAGTTACCATTGTGTGGGATACATTGTGAAGTGTACAGTTACCATTGTGTGGTAACAGCTGTGAAGTGTACAGTTATTGTGTGGTAACCATTTTAAGTGTAAAGTTACCTTTGTGTGTAACCATTGTGAAGTGTACAGTTTCCATTGTGTGGTAACCGCTATAAGGTGTACTGTTCTTATTGTGTGTAAACATTTTAAAGTGTACAGTTACCATTGTGTGGTAACCATTGTGAAGAGCACAGTTTCCATTGTGTGGTAACCGCTGTAATGTGTACAGTTTTCATACTGTGGTAAACATTGTGAAGTGTACAGTTCCCATTGTGTGATAACCGTTGTGAACTTTACAGTTCCCATTGTCTGGTAAGCACATCGAAGTGTACAGTTACCATTGTGTGGTAACCATTGTGAAGTGTTCTGTTACCATTGTGTGGTAACCACTGTGAAGTGTAAGGTTAGCATTGTGTCATAACGATTGTGAAGTGTACAGTTACCATTGTGTGTAAGAATTGTGAAGTGTACAGTTACCATTGTGTGGTAAGCACTGCGAAGTGTAAAGTTACCATTGTGTGGTAACCATTGCGAAGTGTTCAGTTACCATTGTGTGGTAACCGCTGTGAAGTGTACAGTTAGCATTGTGTCGTGACCATTGTGAAGTGTAAAGTTACCATTGTGTGGTATCCATTGTGAAGAATTCAGTTCCCATTGTGTGGTAACCATTGTAAAGTGTACAGTTCCCATTGTGTGGTAATCATTGTGAAATGTAGTTACCATTGTGTGGAAACCGCTGTGAAGTGTACAGTTCCCATTGTGTGGTAACCATTGTGAAGTGTACAGTTACCATTGTTTATAGCCATTTTGAAGTGTACAATTACCATTGTGTGTAACCATTAAGTTTACAGTTCCCATATTGTGTAACCAATGTGAAGTGTACAGCTCCCATCGTGTGGAAATCATTGTAAAGTGTAGAGTTACAATTGTGTGGTAACCATTGTGAAGTGTAGAGTTATCATTGTGTGGTAACCACTGTAAAGTGTACAGTTAACATTGTAATCATTGTGAAGTGTACAGTTATCATGGTGTGGGAACCATTGTAAAGTGTACGGTAACGAATGTGTGGCAATCCCAGTGTACAGTTTTTATTTTGTGTAACCATTGTAAAGTGTACAGTTCCCATTGTGTGATGACCACTGTAAAGGGTACAGTTCCCATTGTGTGGTAACCATTGTTACGTGTACAGTTCTTATTGTGTGGTACCCAGTTTGAAGTGTAGAGTTACCATTTTGTGGTAACCATTGTGAAGACTACCGTTCCCATTGTGTGGTAATCATTGTGAAGTGTACAGTTCGCATTGTGTGTAACCATTGTGAAGTGTACAGTTGTCACTGTGTCATAACCATTTTGAAGTGTACTGTTTTCTTCGTGTGGTAACCGCTGTGATGTGTACAGTTCCCATTGTGTGTAACCATTGTAAAGTGTACAGTTCTCATTTTGTGGTAACCATTGTGAAGGGTACAGTTTTCATTGTGTGGTAACTATTGTGAAGTGTAAAGTTACCATTTTGTGATAAAAATTGTGACGTGTACAGTTACCATTATGTGCTAATTGCTGTGAAGTGTACAGTTACCATTTTGTGGTAACAGTTGTAACGTGTACAGTTACCATTGTGTGTAACCATTGTGAAGTGTACAGTTTCCATTGTGTGTAACCATTGTGAAGTGTACAGTTCCCAATTTGTAGTGACGATTGGGAAGTGTACAGTTCCCATTGTGTTGTAACTATTGTGAAGTGTACTGTTTCCATAGTGTGTAACCATTGAAAAGTGTACAGTTTTCATTGTGTAGTAACCATTGTGAAATGTACAGTTCCCATTGTATGTAACCATTTTGAGGGGTACAGTTCCCATTTTGTGGTAACGATTGTGAAGTGTTAAGTTCCCATTATTTTGTAATCATTGTGAAGTGTACAGTTTCCATAGTGTGTAACAATTTTAAGTGTACAGTTCTTATTGTGTGGTAACCATTGTGAAGTGTACAGTTCCCTCTGTGTGGTAACCACTGCAAAATGTACATTTACCATTGTGTGGTATCCATTGTGAAGTGTACATTTTCCATTGCATGGTAACAGCTGAGAAGTGTACAATTATTATTGTGTGGTAACAATTTTAAATGTACAGTTCCCTTTGTGTGTAACCATTGTGAAGTGTACAGTTTTCATTGTGTGGTAACCACTCTGAAGTGTACAATTCTTACTGTGTGTAAATATTTTGAAGTGTACACTTACCATTGTGTGGTAACCATTTTGAAGTGTACAGTTTCCATTGTGTGGTAACCAGTGCATTGTGTAGAGTTCTGATACTGTGGTAACCATTGCGAAGTGTACAGTTCATATTGTGTGGTAACCGTTGTATAGTGTACAGTTCACTTTGTGTGATAAGCACTGCGAATTGTGCTGTTACCATTGTGTGGTAACCATTGCGAAGTTTACAATTCTGATTTTGCGGTAACCATTGTGAAGTGTATAGTTCCCATTTTGTGATAACTATTGTGAAGTGTACAGTTTTCATTGTGTGGTAACCATTGTTAAGTGTACAGTTTTAATTGTCTCTAACCATTGGGAAGTGTACAGTTGCCATTGTGTGGAGACTATTATGAAGTGTACAGTTTCCATTTTGTGGTAACCATTGTGAAGTGTACAATTCCCACTGTGTAGTAATTATTGTGAAGTGTACTGTTCCCACTGAGCGTAACTATTAAAAAGTGTACATGTTCTTATTGTGTGGTAACCATTGGGAACTGTACAGTTCTAATTGTGTGTAACCATTTTGAAGTGTACAGTCCTTATTGTGTGGTAATCGCTGTGAAGTGTACAGTTCCCATCGTGTGAAACCATTTTGAAATGTACAATTTTCATGGTGTGTTTATTATTGTTAAAAGTACATTTCGCATTTTGTGGTAACCATTGTGAAGTGTACAGTTCCCATTGTGTGGTTACAATTGTAAAGTGTACAGTTCCCATTGTGTGTAACCATTGTGAAGGGTACAGTTTCGATTTTGTGGTAACCATGGTGTTGTGTACAGTTCTGATTGTGTGGTAACTGCTGTGAATTGTACAGTTACCATTGTGTGTAACCATTGTGAAGTATACAGTTCCCATTGCGTGTAACCACTGTGAAGTGTAAAGTTACCATTGTGTGGTAACAATTGTGAAGTGTAAAGTTTTCTTTGTGTGTAACCATCGTGAAATGTGCAGTTCCCAATATGTGGTAACCACTGTGAAGTGTACAGTTACCATTGTGTGCTCACCGCTGAAAGTGTACACTTCTTATTGTATGGTAACCATTGTGAAGTGTACAGTTATTATTGTGTGGTAACCATTGTGAAGTATCCATTTTCCATTGTGTTTAACCATTGTGAAATGTACAGTTTCCATTATGTGGTAACCGCTGTGGAGGGTTAAATTTCCATTGTATGGTAACCATTGTGAAGTGTACAATTTCCATTATTTGATAACCATTTTGAACTGTACAGGTCCCATTTTGTGGTAACCATTGTGAAGTGCACAGTTCCCATTGTTTGGTAACTATTTTGAAGTGTACAGTTCCCATTGTGAGTAACCATTGTGAAGGGTACAGTTACCATTTTGTGGTAACAATTGTGAGGTGTCCAGTTTATATTTTGTGGAACCATTGGGAAATGTACAGTTCCCATTGAGTGGTAACCACAGTGAAGTGTACAGTTTCATTGTGTGTAACAATTGTGAAGTGTACAGTTCCCATTGTTTGGTAACCTTTGTGAAGTGTATATTTATTGTTGTGTGGTAAGCACTTTGAAGTGTACAGTTACCATTGTGTGTAACTATTTGGAAGTGTACAGTTCTCATTTTGTAGGAATCATTGTGAAGTGTACAGTTCCCCCTCTCTGGGAACCATTGTAAAGTGTACAATTTTCAATGTGTGGTAACCATTGGGAAGTGTACATTTACCCCTGTGTGGTAATCATTTTAAAGTGTACAGTTCCCAAGGTGTGGTAACTGCTGTGAAGTGTACAGTTCCATTGTGTGGTAACCATTGTGAAGTGTACTGTTCCAATTGTGTGGGAACTATTGTGAAGTGTAGATTTTCCACTGTGTGTAACCATTGGGAAGTGTACACTCCCCATTGTGTGGTAACTATTGTGAAGTGTACAGTTACCATTGTGTGGTAATTGCTGTGAAGTGTACAGTTCCCATTGTGTGGGAATCATTGTGATGTGAACATTTCCCATTGTGTGGGAACCATTCTGAAGTGTTCAGTTCCCATTGTGTGGTAACCATTTTGAAGTGTACAGTTCCCATTGTGTGTAACCATTGTGACGTGAACAGTATTAATTGTGTGGTAACTATAGTGAAGTGTATATTTACCATTGTGTGGTAACCACAGTGAAGAGTACAGTTTTCATTGTGTGTAACGATTGTGAAGAGTACAGTTTTCATTGTGTGGTAACCATTGTGAAGTGTACAGATCTTATTATATGTAACCATTGTGTAGTGTACAGTTTTCATTTTGCTGTAACCATTGTGAAATATACAGTTACCATTGTGTGGTAACAGCTGTGAAGTGTACAGTTCTTATTGTGTGTAACCATTGTGAAGTGTACAGTTTCCATTGTGTGGTACCATTGTGAAGGGTACAGTTCTCATTGTGTGGTAACCATTGTTAAGAGAACAGTTCTTATTGTGTGGTAAGCATTGTGAAGGGTATAGTTACCATTGTGTGGTAACCAATGTTAAGTGTAAAATTTTTATTTTGTAGTAACAACTGTGAAGTGTACAGTTTCTATCCTCTGGTAAACATTGTGAAGTGTACAGTTTTCATTGTGTGGTAACCATAGTGAAGTGTGCAGTTACCATTGTTAGGTAACCATTGTGAAGTGTACAATTACCATTGTGCATAACCATTATGAAATATATAGTTACCATTGTGTGTAACCATTTCGAAGTGTAGAGTTACTATTGTGTGGTAACCATTGTGAAGAATTCAGTTCCCATAGTGTGGTAACCATTGTGAAGTGTACAGTTCATATTTGTGGTAACTGCTTCGAAGTGTACACTTCCCATTGTGTGGTAACCTCAGCGAAGTGTACAGTTCCCATTGTGTGTTAACTGCTGTAAAGTTTACAGTTCCAATTGTGTGTAACCATTGTGAAGTGTTCAGTTACTATTGTGTGGTAACTATTTTGAAGTGTACACATTTTATTGTGTGTAACCATTGTGAAGTGTACAGTTTCCATTGTGTGTAACCATTGTGAAGTGTACAGTTACCATTGTGTGGTAACAATTGTAAAGTGTACAGTTTCCATTGTGTGAAAACCACTGTGAAGTGTACAGTTCCTGTTGTGTGTAACCATTGTGAACTGTACAGGTACTATTGTGTGGTAACCATTTTGAAGTGTACAGTTTCCATTGTTTGTAACCACTGTAAAGTGCACAGTTACCATTGTGTGGTAACCATTGTGAAGTGTACAGTTCCCATTGTGTGTAGCCATTTTGAAGTGTACAGTTTCCATTGTGTGGTAACCACTGTAAAGTGTACAGTTACAATAGTGTGTAATCATTTCGAAGTGTACAGTTCCCATTGTGTGGTAAGCACTACGAAGTGTATAGTTACCATTGTGTGGTAACCATTGCGAGGTGTTCAGTTACCATTGAGTGGTAATCGCTCTGAAGTGTACACTTTCCCTTGTGTGGTAACCATTGTGAAGTATAAAGTTTCAACTGTGTGGTAACCATTGTGAAGTGTAGAGTTACCATTTTGTGGTCACCATTGTGAAGTGTACAGTTTCCATTGTTTGGATACAATTATGAAGTGTACAGTTTTCATTGTGTGGTAACCATTTTTAGGTGAACAGTTTCCATTATGTGGTAACAGTTGTGAAGTGTACAGTTACCAATTTGTGGTAACCATTGTGAAGTACACAGTTTCAATTATTTGGTAACTCTTTGAACTGTACAGTTCCCGTTGTGTGGTATCCATTGTGAAGCGTAGAGTTTTCATTCTGTGGAGACCATTGTAAAGTATACTGTTACCATTGTGTGTTAACCACTGTGAATTGTACAGTTTCCATTGTGTGTAACCATTGTGAATTGCGCAGTGTTTTTTGTTTGGTAACCGTTGTGAAGTGTACAGTTCTTATTGTGCATAACCATTGTGAAGTGTACAGTTACTATTTTGTGGTAACCATTGTGAAATGTCCAGTTCATATTGTGTGTAAACATTGGGAAGTGTTGAGTTCCCATTTTGTGGAAACCATTGTGAAGTGTCCAGTTCATATTTTGTGTAACAATTTCGAAGTGTACATTTCCCATTTTGTGGGAACCATTGTGAAGAGTACAGTTCACATTGTGTGGGAACCATTGTGAAGTGTACGTTCACTATTGTTTTGGAACCATTGTGAAGTGTACAGTTCCCATTGTGTGGTAACCATTGTGAAGTGTACAGTTTTCATTGTGTGTAACTATGGTGAAGTGTACAGTTTTTATTGTTTGGTAACCATTGTGAAGTGTACAGTTACCATTGTGTGGTTACCACCGTGAAGTGTACAGTTTCCATTGTGTGTAACCATAGTAAAGTGTACAGTGCTCATTGCGTGGTAACCATTGTGAAGGGTACAGTTCCTATTTCGTGGTAACCATTGTGAAGTGTACAGTTACAATGTTGTAGTAACCATTGGGAAGTGTACAGTTCCCACTGTGTGGTAACCATTGTGAAGTGTACAGTTTCCATTGTGTGGTAACCACTGTGGAGTGTACAATTCCCATTGTGTGCTACCTTTGTGAAGTGTACAGATTTCATTGTGTGGTAACCATGGTGAAGTGTACAGTTCCCATTTTGTGGTAACCGCTGTGAAGTGTACAGTTTCCATTTTGTGTAACCATTGTGAAGTGTAAAGTTCCCATTGTGTGGTAACCATTGTGAAGTGTACAGTTACCATAGTGTGGTAACCATTGTTACATGTACAGTTTTTATTTTGTTGTAACCATTGTGAAGTGTAGAGTTACCATTGTGTGGTAACCACTGTGAAGTGTACAGTTACCATTGTGTGGGAACCATTGTAAAGTGTACAGTTTTTATCGTGTGGTAACCATTGTGAAGTGTACAGTTCCCATTGTGTGTAACCACTGTGAAGTGTAGTTTTCATTGTGTGGTAACCATTGTGACGTGTACATTTATTATTGTGTTTTAACTGCTGTGATGTGTACAGTTTCCATTTTGTGTAACCATTGTAAAGTGCACAGTTCTCAATGTGTGGTAACCAATGTGAAGGGTATTGTTCCCATTCTGTGGTAACCATTGTGAAGTGTACAGTTACCACTGTGTGGCAATTGCTGTGAAGTGTACAGTTACCATTGTGTGGTAACCGCTGTGAAGTGTACAGTTACCATTGTGTGTAACCATTGTGAAGTGTACAGTTCCCATTGTGTTGTAACCATTGTGAAGTGTACAGTTCCCATTGTGTGGTAAACATTGTGAAGTGTACAGTTCTTATAGTGTGGTAACCATTGTGAAGTGTACAGTTCTTATAGTGTGTATCCATTGGGAAGTGTACAGTTCCCATTGTGTGGTTACCATTGTGAAGTGTACAGTTTCTACTGTGTGTAACCGTTTTGAAGTGTACAGTTCCCATTCTGTGGATAACGCTGTGGTGTGTACAGTTACCCTCGTGTGTAACCAATGTGAAGTGTACAGTTCTTTTTGTTCGGTAACCACTGCAAGTGTACACTGACCATTTTGTGGTATCCATTGTGAAGTGTACAGTTACCATCGTGTGGTAACAGATGTGAAGTGTACAGTTATTATTTTGTGGTAACTATTTATGTGTAACGTTCTTATTGTGTGATAACAATTGTGAAGTGCACAGTTCTCATTGTGTGTAACCATTTTGAAGTGTACGTTTCCCATTCTTTGGTAACCATGGTGAAGTGTACAATTTTCATTGTGTGGTGACCGCTGTGAATTGTAGAGTTACCATTGTATGAAACCTTTGTAAAGTGTACAGTTCCCATAGTGTTTAACCATTGTGAAGTGTACGGTTCCCATTGTGTGGAAACCGCTGTGGAGTCTACAGTTAATCTTGTGTGTAACTATTGTGAAGTGTACAGTTACCATTGTGTGGTACCTATCTTGAAGTGTACAGTTCCCATTGGGAGGTAACCATTGTGAAGTGTATAGTAACAATTTTGTGGTAAGCACTGTGAAGTGTGCAGTTACAATTGTGTGGTAACCATTGCGAAGTGTTCAGTTACCATTGAGTGGTAACCGCTGTGAAGTGTAGAGTTACCATTGTGTGTAATCTTTGTAAAGTGTACAGTTCCCATACTGTTTAACCGTTGTGAAGTGTATGGTTTTCATTGTCTGGAAACTGCTGTGGAGTGTACAATTACCGTTGTGTGTTACCAATCTGAAGTGTACAGTTACCATTGTGTGGTAAACATTTTGAAGTGTACAGTTCTTATTGTGTGGTAACCATTGTGAAGTGTACAGTTCTTATAATGTGTTACCATTTTGAACTGTACACTTACCATTGTGTAATAACCATTGTGAGGTGTAAAGTTTCCATTGTTTGCAACCATTGTGAAGTGTACAGTTACGATTATGTGGTAACTGCTGCGAAGTGTACAGTTATGATTATGTATAACCATTATGAAGTGCACAGTTCCCATTGTGTGGTAAGCACTGCGAAATGTGCAGTTACAATTGTGTGGTAACCATTGCGAAGGGTTTATTTACCATTGAGTGGTAACCGCTGTGAAGAGTACAGTTTTAATTGTGTGGTAACCATTTTGAATTGTACAGTTACCATTGTGTGTAATCATTGCAAAGTGTACAGTTACAATTGTGTGGTAACTGCTGTGAAGTGTACAGTTCCCATTGTGTGGGAACCATTGTGATGTGAACAGTTCCCATTGTGTGGGAACCATTGTGATGTGAACAGTTCCCATTGTGTGGGAACTATTTTGAAGTGTACAGTTCCCATTGTGTGGAAAAAATTGTGAAATGTACAGTTCCCATTGTGTGTAACCATTGTGACGTGTACAGTTTTCATTGTGTGGTAACCATTGTGAAGTGTACAGTTACCATTGTGTGGTAACGGCTGTGAAGTGTACAGTTTTTATTGTGTGTAACCATTGTGAAGTGTTCAGTTCCAATTGTTTGGTAACCACTGTGAAGTGTGCAGTTCCCATTGTTTGGTAACCATCGTGTAGTGCACAGTTCCCATTGCGTGGTAACCATTGTGAAGTGTACAGTTCCCATTGTGTGTAACCATTGTGAAGTGTAGTTACCATTGTTTGGTAACCATTGCGAAGTGTACAGTTCCCATTTTGTGTAACCATGGAAAAGTTTACAGTTCCCATTGTGTGGTATCCATTGTAAAGTGTAAAGTTCCCATTGTGTGTAATTATTGAGAAGTGCACAGTTTCCATTGTGTGCTAACCATTGTGAAGTGCAGAGTTACCATTTTGTGGTAACCACTGTGAAGTGTACAGTTCTCATTGTGTGTAACCTTTGTGAAGTGTACAGTTCCCATTGTGTGGTAACCATTGTGAAGTGTACAGTTCCCATTGTGAGGTAACCATTGTGAAGTGTAGAGTTCCCATTGTGTGGGAACCATTGAAAAGTGTAGAGTTCGTATTGTGTGTAACCATTTTGAAGTTTACAGTTTTCATTGTGTGGTAACCATTATGAAGTGCACAGTTACTTTTGTATGGTAACCGCTGTGAAGTGTTCAGTTCTCATTGTGTGTAACCATTCTGAAGTGTACAGTTCTCATTGTATGGTAACCATTGTGATGGGTTAAGTTCGCATTGTGTGGTAACCATTGTTACGTGTACACTTCTTATTGTGTGGTAACCATTGTGAAGTGTACCGTTACCATTGTGTGGTAACCATTGTGAAGTGTACAGTTCCCATGGTGTGGTAACTGCTGTGAAGAGTACAGTTCCCGTTGTGTGGTAACCATTGTGAAGTGTAGAATTCCCCTTGTTTGGGAACCATTGTGAAATGTAGGGTTTCCATTGTGTGTAACCATTGTAAAGTGTACACTTCCCATTGCATGGTAACCGCTGTGAAGCGTACAGTTACCATTGTGTGGTAACTGCTGTGAAGTGTACAGTTTTCATTGTGTGGTAACCATTGTTAAGTGTACAGCTTTTAATGTGTGGTAACCGTTGTGAAGGGTAAAGTTCCCATTGTGTGGTAACCATTGTGAAGGGTACAGTTCCCATTGTGTGGTTACCATTGTTAAGTGTACAGTTTCCAATGTGTGGTAACCAGTGTGAAGGGTACAGCTACCATTGTGTGGTAACCAATGTCAAGTGTAAAGTTCCCATTTTGTAGTAACCATTGTGAAGTGTACAGTTACCATCGTCTGGTAACCATTGTGAAGTGTAGAGTTCCCATTGATTGGTAATCATATTGAAGTATACATTTACCACTGTGTGAAAACCATTGTGAAGTGTACAGTTCAAATTGTCTGTTAACCGTTGTGAAGTGTACAGTTACAATGTAGTGGTGACCATTGTGAAGTGTACAGTTACCATTGTGTGCTAACCGCTGTGAAGTGTAGAGTTTTTATTGTGTTGTATCCATTGCGAAGTGTACAGATAACATTGTGTGGTAACCGCTGTGAAGTGTACAGGTACTATTGTGTGGTAACCGCTGTGAAATATAGTTTCCATTGTGTGAAAACCATTACGAAGTGTACAGTTTTCTTTCTGTAATAACCATTGTGAAGTGTACAGTTACCATTGTGTGGTAACCATTGTGAAGTGTACAGTTAATATTGTATGGTAACAATTGTGAAGTGTACAGTTTCCATTGTGTGGTAACCCTTCTGAAGTGTACAGTTCCCATTGGGTGGTAAACGTTGTGCAAGGTACAGTTTCAATTGTATGGTAATCACTATAAAGTGTACAGTTCCCATTGTGTGGTAATTATTGTGAACAGTACAGTTCCCAACCTGTGTAAACCATGGCGAAATGTACAGTTACCATTGTGTGTAACCATTGAGAAGTGTACAGTTCCAATAGTGCTTAACCATTGTGAAGTGTATGGTTTCCATTGTGTGGTAACCATGGTTAAGTGTACAGTTCCCATTGTTTTGTAAACATTGTGAAGTGTAAAGTTACTGTTTTGTGGTAACTGCTGTGAAGGGTACAGTTACCATTTTGTGGTAACCATTGTGAAGTGTACAGTTACCATTGTGGGTAACCATTTTGAAGTGTACAGTTTCCATTGTGTGTAGTTATTGTGAAGTGTACAGTTTTCATTGTGTGTAACCATTGTGAATTGTACAGTTCCCATTGTTTGTAACCATTGTGAACTGTACAGTTACCATTGTGTGGTAACCATTGTGAAGAATAAAGTTAGCATTGTGTGGTAACCATTGACAAGTGCACAGTTTTCATTGTGTGGTAAACATGGAGACGTTTACAGTTACCATTGTGCGGTAATCATTGTGAAGTGTACAGTTTCCATTGTGTGGTAACCGCTGTGAAGTGCACAGTTCCCATTTTGTGGTAACCATATTGAAGTGTACAGTTACCATTGTCTGGTAACCATTGTGAACTGTATAGTTACCATTGTGTGGTAGCCATTATGAAGTGTACACTTATTATTGTGTGTAACCATTGTGAAGTGTACAGTTCACATGTGGTAACCATTGTGAAGTGTACAGTTCTCATTGTGCATAACCATTGTGAAGTGTACAGTTACCATTGCGTGGTAAGCATTTTGAAGTGGACAGTTCCCATTGTGTGTAACCATGGGGAAGTTTACTGTTTCCATTGTGTGGTGACCATTGTGAAGTATAGAGTTTTCATTGTGTGTAACCATTGTGAAGGGCAAAGTTCCCATGGTGTGGTAATTATTGTAAGTGTAAAGTTACCATTGTGTCATAACCACTTTGAAGTGTACTGTTAACATTGTGTGTAACCATGGTGAAGTGTACAGTTCCCATTGTGTTGGAACCATTGTGAAGTGTACAGTTCCCATTGTGTGGTAACCATTGTGAAGTGTACAGGTCCCATTGTGTGGTTACCATTGTGAAGTGTACAGTTTCCATTTTGTGGTTACCGCAGCGAAGTGTACAGTTACCATTGTGTGGTAACCATTGCGAAGTGTACAGTTCCCATTGTGTGGTAACCATTGTGAAGTGTACATTTACCATTGTGTGGTAACCATTGTGAAGTGTACAGTTCCCATTTTGTGGTAACCGCTGTGAAGTGTACAGTTATTATTGTGTGGTAACAATTTTAAGTGTACAGTTTCCTTTGTGTGTAACCAGTGTGAAGAGTACAGTTTTCATTATGTTGTAACTGCTATGAAGTGTACACTTCCCATTGTTTGTAAGCATTGTGAAGTGTAGCCTTCCCATTGTATGGTAACCATTGTGAAGTGTAGAGGTCCCTTTGTGTGGTCACCATTGTGAAGTGTACAGGTCCCATTGTGTGGTTACCATTGTGAAGTGTAGAGTTCTCGTTGTGTGGTAACCACTGTGAAGTGTACAGTTACCATTGTGTGGGAACCACTGTGAAATGTACAGTTACCATTGTGTGTAACCATTTTGAAGTGTACAGTTCTTATTGTGTGGTAACCATTTTGAAGTGTACAGCTTCAATTGTGAGGTAACCATTGTAAATTGTACACTTCCCATTGTGTGGTAACCGCTGTGAAGTGTACAGTTACCATTGTGTGGAAATCAATGCGAAGTGTACAGGTCTTATTTTGTTGTAACCATTATGATGTGTACAGTTACTTCTGTGTGTAATCATTGCAAAATGTACAGTTAAAACTGTTTGTAACCATTGTGAAGTGTAAAGTTACCATTGTGTGATAACCATTGTGAAGGGTACAGTTCTTATTGTGTTTAACCATCGTGAAGTGTACAGTTCCCATTGTGTGGTAACCATTGTGAAGTGTAATGTTACCATTGTGTGATAACCGCTATGAAGTGTACAGTTATTATTGTGTGGTAACTGCTGCAAACTGTACAGTTCCCATTGTGTGGTAACCATTGCAAAGTGTACAGTTCCCATTGTGTTCTAACTGCTGCGAAGTGTACAGTTCCCATTGTGTGGTAACCATTGCGAAATGTTAAGTTCCCATTGTGTGGTAACCATTGTGAAGTGTACAGTTACCATTTTCTGGTAACCGCTGTGAAGTGTACAGTTACCATTTTTGGTAATCATAGTGAAGTGTACAGTTTTCATTGTGTGGTAACCACTGCAAAGTGTACAGTTATTATTGTGTGGTAATTATTGTAAATTGTACAGTAACCATTTTGTGGTAACAACTGCGAAGTGTACAATTCCCACCCTGTGGTAATCATTGCAAAGTGTACAGTTACCATTGTGTGGTAACCATTTTGCAGTGTACAATTACCATTGTGTGGTAACCATTGCGAAGTGTACAGTTACTATTGTGTGGTAACTGCTGTGAAGTGTACAGTTACCATTTAGTGGTAACCATTGTGAAGTCTACAGTTACCATTGTGTATAACCATTGTGAAGTGTACAGTTACCATTCTGTGGTAACCGCTGTGAAGTGTAAAGTTCTTATTCTGTGTAACCTTTGCGAAGTGTACAGTTACCATTGTGTAGTAACCGTTGTGAAGTGTAAAATTACCATTGTGTGGTGACCTTTGTTTAGTGTACAGTTCCCACTGTGTGTAAGCATTGTGAAGTGTTCAGTTCCCATTGTGTGGTAACCACTGTGAAGTGTAAAGTTTCTATTGTGTGTTAACCATTGTGAAGTGCAAAGTTACCATTGTGTGATAACCGCTGTGAAGTGTACAGTCCCCATTAAGTGTAACCATTGTGAAGTGTACAGGTTTCATTGTTTGGTAACCATTGTGAAGTGTACCGTTACCATTGTGTGGTAACCATTGTTAAGTGTACAATTCTCATTCTTTGGTAACCACTGTGAAGTGTACAGTTCCCATTGTGTGTAACCATTGTGAAGTGTACAGTTCCCATTGTGTGGTAACCATTGTGAAGTGTACAGTACCCATTTTGTTGTAACCGCTTTGAAGTGTACAGTTACAATTGTGTGTAACCATTTTGAAGTGTACAATTCTCATTTTATGAAACTGTTGTGAACTGTACAGATTGCATTGTGCGGTAACCATTTTGAAGTGCACAGTTTTCATTGTGTGTATCAACCGTGAAGTGTACAGTTACCATTGTGTGGTAATTAATGTGAAGTGTGTAGTTACTATTGTGTGGTAATTATTGTGAAGTGTACAGTTCCCATTGTGTGTAACCATTGTGAAGTGTGCAGTTACCATTGTGTGGTAACCGCTGCAAAGTATACAGATCTTATTGTGTGGTAACCATTGTAAAGTGTACAGTTACCATTGTGTGCTAACTGCTGCAAAGTGTTCAGTTTCCATTGCGTGGTAACCGTTGTAAAGTGTACAGTTATCATTGTGTAATAAACATTGTGAAGTGTACAGTTCACATTGTGTAACCATTGTGAAGTGTACAGTTTTCATTGTTTGTTATCCATTGTGAAGTGTACAGTTACCATTGTGTGGTAACTGCTGTGAAGAGTACAGTTACCATTGTGTGGTAACTGCTGTGAAGAGTACAGTTACCATTGTGTGGTAACTGCTGTGAAGAGTACAGTTACCATTGTGTGGTAATCTCTGCGAAGTGAATAGTTCTCATTATGTGGTGACCAATGCGAAATGTACAGTTCCCATTGTGTGGTAACTTCTGTGAAGTGTACAGTTACCATCGTGTGGTAACCACTGCGAAGTGAACAGTTCCCATTGCGAGGTGTACACTTACCATTGTGTGGTAACCATTGTGAGGTTTACAGGTCTAATCGTTTTGTATCCAGTGTGAAGTGTACAGTTTTTATTGTGTGGTAACTGCTGTGAAGTGTACAGTTCCCATTTCGTGGTAACCATTGCGAAGTGTACAGTTCCCATTGTGTGGTAACCATTGCGAAGTGTGCAGTTACCATTGGGTTTTAACCGCTGCAAAGTGTACAGATTTTATTGTGTGGTTACCATTATGAAGTGTAGAGTTCCCATTGTGTGCTAAACGCAGCAAACTGTACAGTTCCCCTTGTGTGGTAACCGTTGTAAAGTGCACAGTTATCTTTGTGTGGTAACCATTTTGAAGTGTACAGTTCCCAGTGTGTGTAACCATTGTGAAGCGTACAGTTCCCATTTTGTGGTAACCATTGTGAAGTGTACAATTACCATTGTGTGGTAATTGCTGTGAGGTGTAAATTTTCCACTATGTGGTGATCATTGTGAAGTGTACATTTACTATTGTGTGTAACGATTGTGAAGTGTACAGTTACCATTGTGTGGTAACTGCTGTGAAGTGTAAAGTTTCCATTGTGTGGTAACCATTTTGCAGTGTACTGTTTCCCATTGTGTGTAATTATTTTGAAGTGTTGAGTTCCCATTGTGTGGTAACCGCTTCGACGTGTACAGTTCTCATTGTGTGTAACCATTGTGAAGTGTATCGTTTTCATAGTGTGGTATCCATTGTGAATTTTACAGTTCCCATTGTGTGTAACCATTGTAAAGTGTACAATTTCATTCTGTGGTAACCATTGTGAAGTGGACAGTTTCCATTGTGTAGTAACCGCTGTGAAGCATGCAGTTACAAATGTGTGTAACCATTGTGAATTGTACAGTTTCCGTTTTATGTAACCATTGTGAAGTGTAGAGTTGCCATTGTGTGGTAACCGCTGTAAAGTGTAGAGTTATCATTGTGTGATAACCATTGTGAAGTGTACAGTTACCATTGTGTATAACAGTTGTGAAGTGTACCGTTACCATTGTGTGGTAATGGCTGTGAAGTGTAGAGTTCCCATTCTGTGTAACCATTGCGAAGTGTACAGTTAGCATTGTGTGGTAACCATTTTGAAGTGTACAATTACCATTGTGTGGTAACCATTGTGAAGTGTACAGTTTCTATTGTGTAAGCATTGTGAAGTGTTCAGTTTCCATTATGTGGTAACCGATGTGAAGTGTGCAGTTTCCATTTTGTGTTAACCATTGTGAAGGTTACAATTACCATTGTGTGGTAACTGCTGTTAAGTGTACAGTTCCCACTATGTGTAACCATTGTGAAGTGTACAGTTCCCATGGTTTGGTAACAATTGTGAAGTGTAGGGATACAATTGTGTGGAAATTACTGTGAAGTGTATGGTTCTTATTGTGTGTAACCTTTGTGAGAAAGAAAGTTACCATTGCATTGTTACCATTGTGAAGTGTAGAGTTACCATTGTGTGGTATCCGCTGTTAGGTGTACAGTTCCCTTTGTGTGGTAACCATTGTGAAGTGAACAGTTTCCACTGTGGTGTAACCATTGTGAAGTGTTCAGTTCTCATTGTGTGGTAACCATTGTGAAATGTACAGTTTCCATTTTGTGGTAACTGCTGTAAAGTGTACAGTTCTAATTTTGTGGTAACCATTGTGAAGTATACAGATCCCATTGTGTGGTAACCATTTTGAAGTTCACAGTCACCATTGTGTGTAACCATTCTATAGTGTTCAGTTTTCATTGTGTGGTAACCATTGTGAAGTGTACAGTTAAAATTGTGTGGTAACAATTGTGAAGTGTACAGTTTCCATTTTGTGGTAACCGCTGTGAAGTGTACAGTTCCCATTGTGTGGTAACCATTGTGAAGTGTACAGTTACTGTTGTGTGGTAACCGCTGTTAAGTGCGCAGTTACCATTGTGTGGTAACCATTGTGAAGTGTACAGTTCCCATTCTGTGGTAACCATTGTGAAGTGTACAGTTCCCATTGTGTGGTAACCATTGTAAAGTGTACAGTTCCCATTGTGTGGTAACGATTGTGAAGTGTACAGTTTCCATTGTCTGGTAACCACTGCGACATGTACAGTTACCATTCTGTGGTAACCATTGCGACGTGTAGAGTTACCATTGTGTGGTAATGATTGTGAAGTGTAGAGTTACCATTGTGTATAACAATTGTGAAGTGTACAGTTATTATTGTGTGGTGGCCCCTGGGAAGTGTAGAGTTCCCATTCTGTGTAACCATTGCGAAGTTTACAGTTAGCATTGTGTGGTTACCATTGTGAAGTGTGCAATTTCCATTGTGTGGTAACCATTGTGAAGTGTTCAGTTTTCATTGTGTGGTAACCGCCGTGAAGTTTATAGTTTACATTGTGTGTTTACCATTGTGAACGTTACAGTTACCATTGTGTGGTAACCACTGTGAAGTGGACAGTTTTCATTGTGTGTAACCGTCATGAAGTGTACAGTTCTCATTGTGTGGTAACCACTGTGAAGTGTACAGTTCCCATTTTGTGGTAACGATTGTGAAGTGTACACTTAGCATTGTGTGTAACCATTGCGAAGTGTACAGTTCCCATTGTGAAGTAACGGCATGTTAGCGTTGAAGCATTTTCAAGCTTCTATGTAGAATCCCAATTTCAGTGTATGTGCTGCCGAAGTGAGCACATGCTGTGCAGGGCTCAGCTTTTCTTTTCTTTCGGTTATTCCGTTGGACTTCGAAGTGCCTAAATCACAGGTTCCTGTGACCCTCCGTACCTAACAAGCCGAGTTTCATGTTACCACTGAGGCCTTTTTGGGCTTCTATGTAGAGTCCCAATTTCAGTGTACGTGCTGATGAAGAGAGCACATGCTGTGCCCGGCTCAGTTTTTACTTTATTTCGGTTATTGCATTGGTCTTCGAAGCTCCTATATGACAGGATCCTGTGTGCCACCGTACTTGGCAGGCCGAGATTCATGTTAGCGCTGAGGCCTTTTCAAGCTTCTATGGAGAGTCCCAATTTCAGTGTACGTGCTGCCGAAGCGAGCACATGTTGTGCCCGGCTCAACTTTTTTTTCTCTCTGTTTTTATGTTGTTTATAGCAAGCGGGTAGCACTGTGTTGGTCGAGGCCAGTCTCGAATTTGAAATCTCACTGCTTGTTCGGCTTGACATTCCACTGTCATGGAATTACAGGTGTGATGTGCCGAGCCTAACCCAAGGTTTGTTTCCGTTCTGAAGACGGAAATTTCCCATGTTGGTCAAGCGGGTCTCGAACACGCATTTTCAAAATATTTCTTGCGTTGTTCTTCGAAGTGCCTAAATGACATGTTTCTGTGAGCCACCGTACCTGGCAGGCCGAGTTTTATGTTAGTTCTGAGGCCTTTCCGGCTTCTATGTAGAGTCCCAATTTCAGTGTACATGCTGCCAAAGCGAGCACATGCTGTGCCCGGCTGAGCTTTTTTCTTTCTTTTGGTTATTGCATTGGTATTCGAAGTGCCTAAATGACAGGTTCCTGTGAGCCACCGTATATGGCAGGACGAGTTTCATGTTAGTGCTGAGGCCTTATCGGGCTTCTATGTAGAGTCCCAGTTTCAGTGTACGCGCTGTCGAAGCAAGCACATTCCGTGCCCGGCTCAGCTTTTTTATTTCTCTCGGTTTCTATGTTGTTTATAGCAAGCGGGTAGCACTGTGTGGGTTGAGGACAGTCTCGAATTTTTGATCTCACTGTCCGCTCAGCTCGACATTCCACTGTCATGGGATTACAGGTGTGATGCACCGAGCATAACCCAGGTATTGTTTCCGTTCTAAAGACGGAAATTTCCCAAGTTGGTCGGCCAGGTCTCAAACACACATCCTCAAAAATTTTTTTTGTTGGTCTTCGAAGAGCCTAAATGACAGGTTCCTGTGAGCCAACATACCTGGCAGGCCGAGTTTCATGTTAGCACTGAGGCATTTTCGGGCTTCTATGTAGAGTCCCACTTTCAGTGTACGTGCTGCTGAAGCGAGCACATGCCATGCTCAGCTCAGCTTTTGTATTTGTTTGGGTTCTTATGTTTTTTATAGCAAGCGGGTAGCGCTGGGTTGGTCGAGGCCAGTCTCGAATTCGTGATCTCATTGTCCGCCCTGCACGACATTTTACTGTCATGGGATGACAGGTGTGATGAGCCGAGTGTAACCCAAGTTTTGTTTCCATTCTGTAGACGAAAATTTTCCATGTTTGTTGGGCGGGTCTCGAACACACATCCTCGAAATATTTTTTGCATTGGTCTTCGAAGCGCCTAAATGACAGGTTCCTGTGAGCCACCGTATGTGGCAGGCCGAGTTTCATCTTAGTGCTGAGGCCTTTTCTGGCTTCTATGTAGAGTCCCAATTTCAGTGTATGTGCTGCCGAAGCGAGCACATGCCGTGCTTGGCTCAGCTTTTTTCTTATTTTCGGTAATTGCGTTGGTCTTCGAAGCGCCTACATAGCAAATTGCTGTGAGAACCCGTACCTGGCAGGCCAAGTTTCATGTTAGCGCTGAGGCCTTTTCGGGCTTCTATGTAGAGTCCCAATTTCAGTGTATGTGCTGCTGAAACGAGCACATGCCGTGCTTGGCTCAGCTTTTTTATTTCTTTCAGTTTTTATGTTGTTTATAGCAAGCGGGTAGCACTGTGTCGGTCGAAGACAGTCTCGAATTTGTGATCTCACTGTCCGCCCAGCTCGACATTCCACTGTCATGGGATTACAGGTGTGATGCGCTGAGCATAACCCAAGTTTTGTTTCCGTTCTGAAGTCGGAAATTTCCCATGTTGATTGGGCAAGTCTCGAACACACATACTCGAAAATTTTTTTGTGTTGGTCTTCGAAGCGCCCAAATGACAGGTTCCTGTGAGCCACCGTACCTAGCAGGCCGAGTTTCATGTTAGCGCTGAGGCCTTTTCAAGCTTCTATGTAGACTCTTAATTTCAGTGTATGTGATTAGGCCTCAGCACTAACATGAAACTCGGCCTGCCAGGTACGGTGGCTCACAGCAACCTGTCATTTAGGTGCTTCGAAGACCAATGCACAAAACATTTTGAGTGTACGTGTTTGAGACCCACCCGACCAACATGGAAAATTTTTGTCTTCAGAATGGAAGCAAAACTTGGGTTATGCTCGGAGCATCACATTTGTCATACCATGAAAGTGGAATGTTGAGCCAGGTGGACAGTGAGATCACAAATTCGAGAAAGCCTCGACCGACACAGTGCTACCCACTTGCTATAAACAGCATTAAAACCGAAAGAAATAAAAAAGCTGAGCCGGGCACGGCATGTGCTCCCTTCAGCAGCATGTACACTGAAATTGGGACTCTACACAGAAGCCCGAAAAGGCCTCAGCACTAACATGAATCTCGGCCTGCCATGTACGGTGGCTCACAGTAACCTGTGATTTAGGCGCTTCGAAGACCAACGCAAAAAATTTTCGAGGATGCATCTTCAAGACCCGCCCAAACAACATGGAAAATTTCCGTCTTTAGAATGAAAACAAAACTTGTGTTAGGCTCGGCCCATCACACCTGTCATCCCATGACAGTGAAATGTCCAGCCGGGTGGACAGTGAGATCACCAATTCGAGACTGGCCTCGACTGACACAGCGCTACCCGCTTGCAATAAACAACATAAAAACCGAGAGAAATAAAAAAGCTGAGCCAGGCACGGCATGTGCTCGCTTCGGCAGCACGTACACTGAAACTGGGACTCTACATAGAAGCCCAAAAATTTTTCAGCGCTAACATGAAACTCGGCCTGCCGGATACAGTGGCTCACATAAACCTGTCATTTAGGCGCTTCAAAGACCAACGCACAAAAAATTTCGAGGATGCGTGTTCAAGACCCGGCCGACCAACATGGAAAATTTCTGTCTTCAGAACGGAAACAAAACTTGGATTAGGCTTGGAGCATCTCAGCTGTCATCCCATGACAGTGGAATGTCGAGCCATGTGGACAGTGAGATCACAAATTTGAGACTGGCCTCGACCGACACAGTGCTACCCGCTTGCTATAAACAACATAAAAACCGAGAGAAATAAAAAAGCTAAGCCATTCATGGCATGTGCTTGCTTCGGTAGCACGTACACTGAAATTGGGACTCTACAAAACAGCTTGAGAAGGCCTCAGCCCTAACATGAAACTCGGCTTGCCAGGTATGGTGGCTCACAGGATGCTTTCATTTAGGCGCTTCGAAGACAAACGCAAAAAATTCAAAGATGCACCTTCGAGACCCACCCCACCATCATGGCAAGTTTTCGTCTTCAGAACGGAAACAAAACTTGGCTTAGGCTTGGCACATCACACCTGTTATCCCATGACAGTGGAATGTCAAGCCGGGCGGACAGTGAGATCACAGATTCGAGACTGTTCACGACCATCACAGCGCTACCCGCTTGCTATAAACAACATGAAAACAGAGAAATAAAAAAGCTGAGCTGGGCAAGGCATGTGCTCGCTTCGGCAGCACGTACACTGAAATTGGGACTCTACACAAAAGCCCGAAAAGGCCTCAGCGCTAACATGAAACTCGGCCTGCCAGGTATGGTGGTTCACAGGAACCTGTCATTTAGGCGCTTCGAAGACCAACGCAATAAATGTTTCGAGGATGCATGTTCTAGATTTGTCCGACAATCATGGGAAATGTCCATCTTCAGAACAAAAACAAAACTTGAGTTAGGCTCGGCACATCACACCTGTAATCCCATGACAATGGAATGTCGAGCTACGTGGACAATGAGATCACAAATTTGAGACTGGCCTCGACTGACACAGCGCTACCCGCTTGCTATAAACAACATAAAAACCAGAAGTAATAGAAAAGCTGAGCCAGGCACTGCGTGTGCTCGCTTAAACAGCACAAACACTAAAATTGGGACTCTACATAGAAGCCCAAAATGGCCTCGGCGCAAGCATGAATGTCGGCCAGCCAGGTTCGGTGGCTCACAGGAACCTGTCATTTAGGCGCTTCAAAGACCAATGCAGAAAAATTGCAAGGATGCGTGTTCAAGACACGCCTGACCAACATGGGAAATTTTCGTCTTCAGAACAAAAACAAAACTTGGGTAAGGCTCAGCGCATCACACCTTTAATCCCATGACAGTGGAATGTTGAGCCGGGTGGACAGTGAGATCACAAATTCGAGACTGGCCTCGACCGACACAGCGCTATCACTTGTTATAAACAATATATAAACCGAAAGAAATAAAAAACCTGAGCCTGGCACGGCATGTGCTTGCTTAGGCAGCACGTACACTGAAATTGGGACTTGACATAGAAGTCTGAAAAGGCCTCAGCGCTAACATGAAACGCGGCCTGCCACGTACAGTGGCTCAGAGGGACCTGTCATTTAGACGCTTCGAAGACCAACGCAAGAAATATTTCGAGGATGCATGTTCGAGACCCGTTTGACCAACATGGGAAGTTTCGGTCTTTAGAATGGAAACAAAACTTGGGTTAGGCTCAACGCATCACATCTGTAATCCCATGACAGTGAATGTCGAGCCCGGCCGATAGTGAGATCACCAATTCGAGACTGGCTTCGACCAACACAGGGCTACCCACTTGCTATAAACAACATAAAAACGTAAAGAAATAAAAAAGCTGAGCCGGGCACGGCATGTGCTCGCTTTGGCAGCATGTACACTAATATTGGGTCTCAACATATAAGCCCAAAAAGGCCTCAGCGCAAGGATGCAATGCTACGCAGTGTTCCGTTTTTATGGATTCATTTAGTTTTGCCATTGTAATGGTTTCGTTCAAATCAAATACAGATAGATTTTAGGTTCACAAAAATAAACAGAAAGTTGTCTGTTCTAGGTGGTGTTGACATCTTCAAAAGCAGTTACTTGGGAGGCATCGGCAGAACGACCGCTGGAACCCGCTATGCATTTGGGACCATAAGCCGAGATCACAGTGTTTCACTCCAGCCAGGGTGACAGGAGGCAAGCAGTACGTCATACAGAAAATCGCGGTGGGTGGTGGACCCACCTGGCACCTCGTTTTGTTCAGATTGTGCACATTAATTTGTCTGATTTCTGTTATTTCCTTTTTCTACTTCTTTTTTTTTAAGTGAAATGTGTTTTCACCGAGATGCTCAGGCTGACCCGGAACTCGTGACCTCATATGAACCGCCCACCTCGACCTCCTAAATAGCTAGGATAGCTGGTGTTAGTCTCAGTGCTACGCAAAGTCTCTCTGTTCTCTTTTGTTAACATGAAACTCGGCCTGTCAGGTACGGTGGCTCACAGGAACCTGTGATTCAGGCGCTTCGAAAACCAACGCAAAAAATTTTCGAGGTTGCGTGTTCGCGACCTGCCCGACCAACATGGGAAATTTCCGTCTTCAGAAGGAAAACAAAACTTGGGTTAGGCTCGGTGCATCACACCTGTAATCCCATGATAGTGGAATGTCCAGCTGGGCCGACAGTGAGATCACCAATTCGAGACTGGCCTCGACTGACACAGGGCTACCCACTTGCTATAAACAACATAAAAACCGAAAGAAATAAAAAAGCTGAGCCGGCACGGCATGTGCTCGCTTCGGCAGCATGTAAACTGAAATTGGGACTCTACATGGAAGCTTGAAAAGGCCTCTGTGCAAGGATGAAACGCTGCGCAGCATTCCGTTTCTTATTGATTCATTTAGTTTTGCTGTTGTAACTGTTTCATACAAATCAAATACAGATAGATTTTATGTTCACAAAAATAAACAGAAAGTTGTCTGTTCCAGGTGGTGTTGACATATTCAACCGCAGTTACTTGAAAGGCATCGGCAGGATGACCGCTGGAACCCACTATGCACTTGTGGCAATAAGCCGAGATTGCAGTGTTTCTCTCCAGCCTGGATGAGAGGAGGAAAGCAGTATGTCATACAGAACGGTGGAATGGGAAGTGGAGCCACATGGCACCCAGTTTTTTTCAGATTGTGAACACTAATTTGTCTGATTTCTGTTATTTTCTTATTCTACTTTTTTTTTAAGTGAAGTGAGTTTTCATTGAGATTCCCAGGCTGACCCTGAACTCGTGAGCTCAGGTGAACCACCCACCTCAACCTCCCAAATGGCTAGGATAGCTGGTGTTAGTCACAGTGCTGGGGAAAGTTTCTCTGTTCTCTTTTGTTAACATGAAACTCGGCCTGCCAGAAACGGTGGCTCACAGAAACCTGTCATTCAGGTGCTTCGAAGACAAACGCAAAAAAACTTCGAGGATGCGTGTTCGAGACCCGCCCAACCAACATGGGAAATTTTCGTCTTCAGAACAGAAACAAGACTTGGGATAGGCTCAGCGCATCACACCTGTAATTTCATGGCATTGGAATGTCAAGCCGGGTGGACAGTGAGATCACAAATTCGAGACTGGCCTCAACCGACACAGCGCTACCCACTTGCTATAAACAACATAAAAACGGAAAGAAATAAAAAACTTTGCCGGGCACGGCATGTGCTCACTTCGGAAGCATGTACACTATAATTGGGACTCTACATTGAAGCCGGAGAAGCCCTCAATGCAAGGATGAAATACTACGCAGGGTTCCATTTCTTATCGATTCATTTTGTTTTGCAATTGTAACTGTTTCGTACAAATCAAATACATATAGATTTTAGGTTCACAAAAATAAACAGAAAGATGTCTGTTCCAGGTGTTGTTGACATATTCAACCGCAGTTACTTGGGAGGCATCGGCAGAATGACCGCTGGAACCCACTTTGCAATTGTGGCAATAAGCCAAGATCTCAGTGTTTCATTCCAGCCTGGGTGACAGGAGGAAAGCAGTACCTCATACAGAAAGGTAGGGTTGGGGGTGGAGCCACTTGGCACCCCGTTTTTTTTCAGATTGTGCACAATAATTTGTCTGATTTCTGTTATTTTCTTTTTCTAATTCTTTTTATTTAAGTGAAGTGGGTTTTCACTGAGATGCCCAGGCTGACCCAGAACTCGTGACCTTTGGTGAACTGCACACCTCGACCTCCCAAATGCCTAGGATAGCTGGTGTCAGTCACAGTGCCGGGCAAAGTCTCTCTGTTCTCTTTTGTTAACATAAAACTCGGCCTGCCAGGTACAATGGCTCACAGGAACCTGTCATTTAGGCGCTTCGAAGACCAATGCAAAAAAATTTTCTAGGATGCGTTTTCAAGACCCGCCCAACTAACATTGGAAATTTCCTTCTTCAGAATGGAAACAAAACTTGGACTAGGCTTGGCGCATCACACCGGTAATTTCATGACAGTGGAATGTCGAGCCGGGCTGACAGTGAAACCACAAATTCGAGACTGGCCTCGAACGACACAGCGCTACCCACTTGCTATAAACAACATAAAACCCGAAAGAAATATAAAAGCTAAGCCGGGCACGGCATGTGCTCGCTTCGGCAGCATGTACACTAAAATTTGGACTCCACATAGAAGCCTGAAAAGGCCTCAGCGCAAGGATAAAAAGGTACGCAGTGTTCTGTTTTTCATTTATTCATTTACTTTTGCCGTTGTAACTGTTTTGTACAAATCAAATACAGATAGGTTCTAGGTTCACAAAAATAAACAGAACGTTGTCTGTTCCAAGTGGTGATGACATATTCAACCACAGTTATTTGGGAGGCATCGGCAGAACGACCGCTGGAACCCACTATGCAGTTGTGGCAATAAGTCGAGATCGCAGTGTTTCACTCTAGCTTGGGTGACAAAAGGAAAGCAGTACGTCATACAGAAAGGCGGGGTGTGGGGTGGAGCCACCTGGTGCCTGGTTTTGTTCAGATTTTGCACACTAATTGTCAGATTTCTGTTATTTTCTTTTTCTACTTCTTTTTTTTTAAGTGAAGTGGGTTTTCACCGAGATGCCCAGGCTGACCCAGAACTCGTGACGTCAGGTAAACCGCCCACCTCAACCTCCCAAATGGCTAAGACAGCTGGTGTTAGTCACAGTGCCGGGCAAAGTCTTTCTGTTCTCTTTTGTTAACATGAAACGCGGCCTGCCAGGTACAGTGGATCACAGGAACCTCTCATTTAGTCGCTTCGAAGACCAATGCAAAATAAATTTCGAGGATGCGTGTTTGGGACCTGCTCGACAAACATGGGAAATTTATGTCTTCAGAACGAAAACAAAACTTGGGTTAGGCTCGGCGCATCACACCTGTAATCCCATGACAGTAAAATGTCGAGCCAGGTGGACAGTGAGATCACCAATTCGAGACTGACCTCGAACGACACAGTGCTACTTGCTTGCGATAAACAACATAAAAACCGAAAGAAATAGAAGAGTTGAGCCGGGCACAACATGTGCTCGCTTCAGCAGCACGTACACTAAAATTGGGAGTCTACATAGAAGTACCCATTATGTAAACATGTACATCATGTACCCATTGGGCACGGATGTACAATATATGCACATGTATATATGTGTGCACAGTATGTACCTATCTACACAATGTGTGCATAGGTACATATAAGCTAGACATGTAACGGCTGTACATGAGTACATAATATGCACTGTATGTACACGCATGAACTATGTAGACACATGCGTGAACACCCACTTTGGTCACTGAAGTAATATCTAACATGTTAAGACTAATATCCAGGAATGTACTCACAATGTGTAAATTTATGTGCATATTGCAATAAATGTATAACACTATCCCTAACCCTAAAGATTATGAAAGTTACATCTATCGTAATATCAACATGATATCATATCACAACAGCATATATAGTCACTATACACATGTAATACATAATGTCAATATAATCGTACATATTGCCAACATTATGCACCTTTACATTTATTGTTAAATGACGATGTGTATTCAAGTACACCATGTACCCGTTACTTACAGGTGCACAATATATGCGCGTGGAACTATGTGTGCACATTATGTACATATGTTCGCACATGTCCATGTAATATAGGCATGTACGTTTTGTACGCGAGTACGTAATAGGCACAAATCATATACGTATATACCATGTGCAGACCCGGGTGAACTCCCACTTTTATCACCAAAGTAATTTCTAATTAATATGCAAAAAATTATATTTAAGAATTTATTCATCATATGTACATTAATTTGAATCGCAAGAAATATATAATAGAGGTACAGTCTGTACAATTAGTCTGGTTTGCATATGTTTACACAATACAAATGTACAATGTGCATAATCTGTTTAATAAGTATATTATATTTATATAAAGTGTGCACAACAGTTACGTACATCATGTGTACAACATGTCATTGATTGTAATATCGCAATGATATCACTTAATCACAACTTATGAAATCACATTGCAAATGTAATACATAATATCAATATAAGTGTAGACATTGAAAACATTACGTACATGTACATTTGTTGTAATATTACGGTATATACACATGAACAACATGTACACATTATGTTTACATATACACCATGTAACCCATATGTTCACATGTACGTCATGTATACATTATGTAAACAGGTACACCTTGTGCACATTGTGCACGGATGTACAATATATGCACGTGTATATATGTGTGCACAGTATGTACGTCGCTACACTATGTATGCATATGTACATATATGGTTGACATGTACCTTCTGTACATACGCAAGTGCATAATATTCACTGTATGTGCACGTATAAACTATGCACACATATGCGTGTACACCCATGCTGGTAATTGAAGTGATTTTTATCTAACATGCTTAGAGTAATATTCCAGAATGTACTCATAATTTGTCCATTTATTGGCATATTTCAATAAAAGTATAACCTTAACCCGAAACCTAACCCTAACTTTACACTAACGCTAAACTTAAACACTAACCCTAACCCTAACCATCATTCTAGACCCTAAACCTAACCGAAAGCCTAACCCTATACCTCACCCGAACGCCGACCCTAACACTAACCCTAAGATGTATAAAAGGTACATCTATTATAATATCCAAATGATATCATATCACAACAGCTTATGTAATTACAATAAACCTGTAATGCATAATATCTATATATTATGTATTGCCAACATTATGTTCATTTACATTTATTGTTAAATGATAATATGTATGCATGTACCTCCTGTACCCATTACATACAGATGCACAATATATGAGCGTGTACATACGTGTGCACATTATATACATACATACGCACATGTACATATCATATAGACATGTACATTATGTACACGAGTACGTAATATGCACAATATGTACACGTATAATCCATGTGCACACCCGGGTGAACTCCCACTTTAGTCACCAAAGTAATTTCTATTTAATATGCAAAAATAAAAAAAAATGCAAAAATCATATCCCAGAATGTTCTCATCATGTGTACATTTATTGGCATATCGCAAGAAATGTATAAAAGAGGTACAGACTGTACAATTTCTCTGGTGTACATGTGTTTACCAAATACAGATGTACAATGAATGTAAATAATCTGTGCTATATGTTTATTATATGGACATAATGTGTGCACAATAATTATGTACATAGTGTGTACAATATGATTACATATTGTAATGTCACAATGATATCATATATTCACAACAGTAGATAAAATCACAATGCTTACGTAACACATATATCAATATAGATGAACAGATTGCAAACATTATGTAAAATTACATTTATTGTAATATTACGATATGTACACATGAACATCATGTACACATTATTTTCACATGTACACCATATAACCTGTACGTCTACGTGTAAATCATGTACCCATTATGTAAACATGTACATCATGTACCCATTGGGCACGAATGTACAATATATGCACTTGTATATATTTGTGCACAGTATGTACTTATGTACACTATGTATGCAAAGGTACATATAAGCTAGACATGTAATGGCTGTACACGAGTATATAATATACACGGAATGTACATGTATAAACTATGTAGACACATGCGTGTACACTACTTTGGTAATTGAAGTAATTTCTATCTAACATGTTAAGACTAATATCCCAGAATGTACCAATTTCAGTGTACGTGCTGCCGAAGCGAGCACATGCCGTGCCGGGCTCAGCTTTTTTATTTCACTCGTTTTTTATGTTGTTTACAGCAAGCAGGTAGCGCTGTGTTGGTCGAGGCCAGTCTCAAATATTTGATCGCTCTGTTTGCTTGGCTCAACATTCCACTGTCATGGGATTACAGGTGGGATGCACCAAGCGTAACCCAAGTTTTGTTTCCGTTCTGAAGACGGAAATTTCCCATGTTGGTCGGGCGAATCTCGAACACGCATCTTCGAAATTTTTTTTGCGTTGGTCTTCGAAGCGCCTAAATGACAGGTTTCATTGAGCCACAGTACTTGGCAGACCGAGTTTCATGTTAGCGTTGAGGCCTTTTGGGCTTCTATGTAGAGTCCCAATTTCAGTGTACGTGCTGCCGAAGCGAGCACATGTCATGCCCGGCTTAGCCTTTCTTTTTTTTTTCGGTTATTGCGTTTGTCTTTGAAGCGCCTAAATGACAGGTTACTGTGAGCCACCGTACCTGGCAGGCCGAGTTTCATGCTAGCACTGAGGCCTTTTCGGGCTTCTATGTAGAGTCCCAATTTCAGTGTACATGCTGCCGAAGCGAGCACATGCCATGCCCGGCTCAGCTTTTTTATTTCTTTCGGTTGTTATGTTGTTTATAGCAAGCGGGTAGTTCTGTGTCGTTCGAGGCCAGTCTCAAATTTGTGATCTCAGTGTCTGCCCGGCTCGACATTCCGCTGTCATGGGATGACAGGTGTGATGCGCCGAGCCTAACCCAAGTTTTGTTTCCGTTCTGAAGGCGGAAATTTTCCATGTTGGTCGGGTGGGTCTCGAACATGCATCCTCGAAAATTTTTTGCGTTGGTCTTCGAAGCACCTAAAAGACAAGTTGCTGTGAACCACCGCACCTGGCAGGCCGAGTTTTATGTTAGCGCTGAGGCCTTTTCGGGCTTCTATGTAGAGTCCTAATTTCAGTGTATGTGCTGCCGAAGCGAGCACATGCCGTGCCCGGCTCAGCTTTATTATTTCTTTTGGTTTTTATGTTGTTTATAGCAAGCGGGTAGCGCTGTGTCAGTCGAGGCCAGTCTCGAATTTGTGATTTCACTGTCCATCCGGCTCGACCTTTTACTGTCATTAGATTACAGGTGTGATGGGCTGAGCCTAACCCAAGTTTTGTTTCCGTTCTGAAGTCGGAAATTTGCCATGTTGGTTGGGCGGGTCTCGAACACGCATCCTCGAAACTTTTTTGCGTTTGTCTTTGGAGCACCTAAATGACAGATTGCTGTGAACCATTGTACCGCGCAGGCCGAGTTTCATGTTAGTGCTGAGGCCTTTTTGGGCTTCTATGTAGAGTCCCAATTTCAGTGTACATGCTGCCGAAGCAAGCACATGCCGTGCCCTGCTCAGCTTTTTTATTTCTCTCGGTTTTTATGTTGCTTATAACATGCAGGTAGCGCTGTGGCGGTCGACGCCAGTCTCGAATTTGTAATCTCAGTGTCCGCCCAGCTCGACATTCCACTGTCATGGAATGACAAGTGTGATGCGCCGAGCCTAACCCAAGTTATGTTTTTGCTCTGAATATGAAAATTTTCCATGTTGGTCTGGCGGGTCTCGAACATGCATCTTCAAAAATTTTTTGCATTGGTCTTTGAAGCGCCTATATGACAGGTTCCTGTGAGCCACCGTATCTGGCAGGCCGAGTTTCATGTTAGCGCTGAGGTCTTTAGGGCTTCTATGTAGAGTCCCAATTTCAGTGTACATGCTGTTGAAGCGAGCACATGCCATGCACGGCTCAGCTTTTTTCATTTCTTTCGGTTTTTATGTTGTTTATAGCAAGCTGGTAGCGCTGTGTCAGTTGAGGTCAGTCTCGAATTTGTAATCTCACTGTTTGTCCGGCTCGACATTCCACTGTCATGGAATTACAGGTGTGTTGCGCCAAGCCAAACCCAAGTTTTATTTTCGTTCTGAAGACGGAAATTTCCCATGTTGGTCAGGCGGGTCTCAAACACGCATCCTCGAAATATTGTTTGCATTGGTTTTCGAAGCGCCTAAATGACAGGCTTCTGTGAGCCACCGTACCTGCAGGCCGAAATTCATGTTAGCGCTGAGGCCTTATCGGGCCTCTATTTAGAGTTTCAATTTTAGTGTACCTGCTGCCAAAGCGAGGACATGTTGTGCCCGGCTCATCTTTTTTCTGTCTTTCGATTTTTGCGTTGGTCTTCGAAGCACCTAAATGACAGGTTACTGTGAGCAAACGTACCTGGCAAGCCGAGTTTCATGTTAGCGCTGAGGCCTTTTCGAGCCTTTATGTAGAGTCCCAATTTCAGTGTACGTGCTGCCAAAGTGAGCACATGCCGTGCCAGGCTCAGCATTTTTCTTTCTTGGTTATTGCATTGGTCTTTGAAGCGCCTAAATCACAGGTTACTGTGAGCCATTGTACCTGGCAGGCCGAGTTTCATGGTAGGGTTGAGGCCTCTTCTGGCTTCTATGTAGAGTCCCAATTTCAGTGTACGTTCTCCCAAAGCGAGCACATGCTGTGCCCAGCTCAGCTTTCTAATTTATTTCGGTTTTTATGTTGTTTATTGCAAGCGGGTAGCGCTGTGTTGGTCGAGGCCAGTCTCGAATTTCTGATGTGACTGTTCACCCGTCTGGAGATTCCACTGTCATGAAATGACAGGTGTGATGCGCTGAGCCTAACCCAAGTTTGGTTTTTGTTCTGAAGATGAAAATTTCCCATGTTGGTCGGGCGGGTCTCAAACATGCATCCTCGAAAATATTTTTGCGTTGGTCTTCGAAACTCGGCCTGCCAGGTACGATGGTGCACAGGAACCTGTCATTTAGGTGCTTCAAAGACCAACGCAATAACAGAAAGAAAAAAAAAGCTGAGCTGAGCACGGCATGTGCTTGCTTTGGAAGCTCGTACACTGAAATTGGGACTCTACACAGAAGCCTGAAAAGGCCTCAGCGCTAACAGGAAACTCGGCCTGCCAGGTACAGAGGCTCACAGGAACCTGTCATTTAGGCGCTTCAAAGACCAATGAAAAAAACTTTCGAGGATGCGTGTTCGAGACCCGCTCGACCGACATGTGAAATTTCTGTCTTCAGAACAAAAACAAAACTTGGGTCAGGCTCGGCGCATCGCACCTCTAATCCCATGACAGTATAATGTCGAGCCGGGCAAACAGTGAGATCACAAATTCGAGACTGGCCTCGACCAACACAGCACTACCCACTTGTATAAACAACATAAAAACCGAAAAAAATAAAAAAGCTGAGCCGGGCACGGCATGTGCTCACTTCGGCCGCACATACACTGAAATTGGGACTCCACATAGAAGCCCCAAAAGGCCTCAGCGCTAACGTGAAACTCGGCCTGTTAGGAATGATGACTCACAGGAACCTGCCATTTAGGCACTTCGAAGACCAGCGCAAAAACTTTTCGAAAATGCATGTTCGAGACCCGCTTGACCAACATGGGAAATTTCTGTCTTCAGAACGGAAACAAACCTTGGGTTAGGCTCGGCGCATCACACCAGTTCCCATTGTGTATAACCAGTATAAAGTGTACAGTTCCCATTGTGTGGTAACCGCTGTGAAGTGTACAGTGTCCATTGTGTTTAACCATTGTAAAGTGTACCATTTCCATTGTGTGGTAACAATTGTGAAGTGTACAGTTTCCACTGTGTGGTAAACATTGTGAACTGTAAATTTCCCATTGTGTGGTAACAATTTTGAAGTGTACATTTCCCATTGTGTGTAACCATTGTGAAGTGTATGGTTCCCATTGTGTGGTAACCATGGTGAAGTGTACAGTTTCCATTGTGTGGTGACCACTGTGAAGTGTAGAGTTACCACTGTTTGTAACCATTGTGAAGTGTACAGTTCCCATTGTGTTGTAAACATCCTGAAGTGTACAGTTTCCCTTGTGTGTAACCACTGTGATGTTTACAGTTACCATTGTGTGGTAACCGCTCTGAAGTGTACAGTTACCATTGTGTGGTAATCATTGTGAAGTGTTCAGTTCCGATAGTGTGTAACCATTGTGATGTGCACAGTTACCATTGTGTGGTAATCGCTGCAAAGTGTACAGATCTCATTGTGTGGTAACCATTCTGAAGTGTACAGTTAGCATTGTGTGCTAATCGCTGCAAAGTGTATAGTTCCAACTTTTTGGTAACCGTTGTGATGTGTACAATTATCATTGTGTGGTAACCATTGTGAAGTGTACAGTTCCCATTGTTTGCAACCATTGTGAAATGTACAGTTCGCATTGTGTGGTAACCGTTGTGAAGTGTGCAGTTCCCATTGTGTGTAACCATTGTAAAGTGCACAGTTTTCATCATGTGGTAACCATTGTGAAGTGTGAAGTTTTCATTGTGTTGTAATTGCTGTGAAGTGTACAGTTACCAATGTGTGGTAACCATTGTGAAGTGTACAGTTCCCATTGTGTGTAATCATTGTGAGGTGTACAGTTCCCATTCTGTGATAACCATGGTGAAGTGTAGAGTTACCATTGTGTGTAACCATTGTGAAGTGTACAGTTTTCATTGTGTTGTAAAAATCCAGAAGTGTACAGTTCCCCTTGTGTGTAACCACTGTAATGTTTACAGTTAACATTGTGTGGTAACCACTGTGAAGTGTACAGTTACCATTGTGCTTTAACCATTGTGAAGTGTTCAGTTCTCATAGTGTGTAACCATTGTGAAGTGTACAGTTAACATTGTGTGGTAACCATGGCAAAGTGTACAGGTCCCATTGTCTAGTAACCATTGTGACGTATACAGTTACCATTGTGTGCTAACCACTGCAAAGTGCACAGTTCCAATTGTGTGGTAAACGTTGTAAAGTGCACAGTTCTCATTGTGTGGTAACCTTTGTGAAGTGTACAGTTTCTATTGTTTCTAACCATTGTGAAGTGTTCAGTTCCCACTGTGTGGTAACCATTGTGAAGTGTACAGTTTTTATTGTGTGGTAATGGCTACAAAGTGTTCAGTTCCCATTGTGTGGTAATATTTGCGAACAGTACATTTCCCATTCGGTGGTAAGCATAACAAAGTGTACGGTTTCCATTGTGTGGTACCCATTGTGAAGTGTATAGTGCCCATTTTCTGGTAACCATTGTGAAGTTTACAGTTACCATTGTGTGTAACTATTTTGAAGTGTAGAGTTCCCATTGTGTGGTAACCATTGTGAAGTGTAAAGTTCCCATTTTGTGGTGACCATTGTGAAGTGTGCAGTTACTATTGTGTGTAACCAGTGTAAAGTGTAGAGTCGACATTGTGTGGTAACTGCTGTGAAGTGTACAGTTCCCATTGTGTGGTAACTATTGTGAAGTGTACGGTTTCCATTGTGTGGTAACCATTGGGAAGTGTACAGTTCCCTTTGTGTTGGAACTATTGTGAAGTGTACAGTTCCCATTGTGTGGTAACCATTGTGAGGTGTACAGTTACGATTATGTGGTAACCGCTGTGAAGTATACAGTTACCATGGTGTGGTAACCATTGTAAAGTGTACAGTTCTTATTGTGTTTAACCATTAAGAAGTGCACAGTTCTCATTGTGTGGTAACGATTGTAAAGTGTACAGTTTCCATTGTGTGGATTCATTGTGAAGTGTACAGTTCCCATTGTGTTTTAATTATTGTGAAGTGTACAGTTACCATTGTGTGGTAAGCTCTGTGAAGTGTACAGTTACAATTGTGTGGTAACCATTGTGAAGTGTACAGTTTTCATTGTGTGGTAACCATTGAAAAGTGTACAGTCCTCATTGTCTGGGAACCATTGGGAAGTGTACAGTTCCCACTGTGTGGTAACCATTGTGAAGTGTACCGTTCCCATTGTGTGTAACCATTGTGAAGTGCACAGTTTTCATTGTGTGGTAACGATTGTGAAGTGCACAGTTATTATTGTGTGGTAACCACTGTGGAGTTTACAGTTTCCATTGTGTGTAACCATTGTGAAGTTCACAGTTCCCATTGTTTGCTTACCATTGAGAAGTGTAAAGTTCCTATTGTGCATAACCATTGTGAAGTGTACAGTTACAATTTTATGGTAACAATGGTGAAGTCTCCAGTTCCTATTGTGTGTAACCATTGGGAACTGTACAGTTCTTATTGTGTGGTAACCATTGTAAAGTGTACAGTTACCACTGTGTGGTAACCAATTTTAAGTGCACAGTTCCAATTCTGTGGTAACTGCTGTGAAGTGTACAGTTCCCATTGTGTGGTAACCATTGTGAAGTGTACAGTTCCCATAGTGTGGTAACCAATGTTAAGTGCACATTTATTATTTTGTGGTAACCGCTGTGAAGTGTACAGTTACCATTGTGTGTAGCCATTGTAAAGTGTACAGTTACAATTATGTGGTAACCATTGTAAAATGTACAGTTCCCATTGTGTGTAACCATGGGGAAGTTTACAGTTTTCATTGTGTGGTAACCATTGTGAAATGTACAGTTACCATTGTGTGTAACCATTTTGATGTGTAGAGTTACCACTGTGTGGTAACCATTGTGAAGTTTACAGTTACCATTGTGTGGTCACCATTGTGAAGTGTACAGTTACCATTTCGTGGTAACCATTGTGAAGTGCACAGTTCCCATTGTGTGGTAACCATAAAGACGTTTACAGTTACCATTGTGTGGTAACCATTATGAAGTGTAGAGTTCCCATTGTGTGAAACCTACTTTGAAGTGTACAGTTTCTATTGTGTGATTACCATATTGAATGTACAGTTACCATTGTGTGGTAACCGCTGTGAACTGTATAATTACCCTTGTGTGGTAGCGATTGTGAAGTGTACAGTTACCATTGTGTGTAATTATTGCGAAGTGTACAGTTCCCATTGTGTGATAACCATTGTGAGGTGTAGAGTTCCCATTGTGTGAGAACCATTGTAAAGTGTAAAGTTACCATTGCGTTTAACCATTGTGAAGTTTAACATTCCCATTGTGTGGTAACCATTGCGAAGTGTACAGTTACCATTGAGTGGTAATTATTATGAAGTGTATAGTTTTTATTCTGCGGTAACAATTGTGAATTGTACAATTCCCATTGTGTGGTAACCATTGTGTAGTGTACAGTTTCTATTGTTTTGTAACCGCTCTGAAGTGTACAGTTTCCATAGTGTGGTTATTGTTGCGAAGTGTACAGTTCCCACTGTGTGGTAACCATTGCGAACCCCTCAGTTTTCATTTTGTGGTAACCATTGTGAAGTGTAAACTTACCATTGTGTGGTGACCATTATGAAATGTACAGTTTTTATTGTGTGGTAACCATTGTGAAGTGTACAGTTCCCATTGTGCGGTAACCATTGTGAAGTGTAGTTTTTATTTTGTGGCAACTGCTGTGAAGTGTACAGTTACCGTGTTGTGGTAACCGATGTGAAGGGTACAGTTGCCATTTTGTGGTAATCATTGTGAAGTGTGCAGTTACCATTGTGTCTAGCCATTGTGAAGTGTAGAGTTACCATTGTGTAATTATGGTAAAGTGTACAGTTCCCCTTTGTGGTAACCATTGTGAAGTGTACAGTTCCCATTTTGGGGTAACCATTGGAAAGTGTACAGTTCTTATTGTGTGGTAACCATTGTGAAATGAGCAGTTACAATTGTGTGAAACCACTGTGAAGTGTACAATTCCCATTGTGTGGTAATTATTGTGAATTGTACAGTTACCATTGTGTGGTAACCATTGCAAACTGTACAGTTTCCTTTCTGTGGTAACCATTGTGAAGTGTAAAGTTACCATTATGTGGTGACCATTGTGAATTGTACAGTTAGTATTGTGTGTAACCATTGTGAAGTGTACAGTTACAATTGTGTGATAACTGCTGTGAAGTGTACAGTTTCCATTGTGTGGCAACCATTGTGAAGTGTACAGTTACCATTGTGTGTAACTATTGCGTAGTGTACAGTTACAATTGTGTGTAACCATTGGAAAGTGTACAGTTTCCATTGTGTGGTAACCATTCGGAAGTGTACAGTTATTATTGTGTGTTAACCATTGTGAAGTGTACAGTTTCCATTGTGTGATAACCATTGCAAGGTGTAGAGTTACCATTGTGTGGTTACCATCCTGATGTGTACAGTTATTATTGTGTGGTAACGAATGTGAAGTGTACAGTTTCCATTGTGTGGTAACCATTGTGAAGTGTAAAGTTTTCATTGTGTGGTAATCGCTGTGAAGTGTACAGTTTCCACTGTGGTGTAATCGCTACAAAGTGTACAGCTCCCATTGTGTGGTAACCATTGTAAACAGTACAGTTTTCATTCTGTGGTAATTATTGCGAAGTGTACATTTTACCATTGTGTGTAACCATTCTGAAGTGGACAGTTCCCATAGTGTTTAACCATTGTGAAGTCTACAGTTCCCATTGTTTGGTAACCGCTGTGAAGTGTACAGTTACCATTGTGTGTAACCACTGTGAAGTGTACAGTTTCCATTCTTTGGTTACCATTGTTAAGTTTACAGTTTTAACTGTGTGGTAACCATTTTGAAAATTTCAGTTCCCATTGTGTGGTAAGAATTGTGAAGTGTACAGTTACTACTGTGTTTTAACCATTGTGAACTGTACCGTTCTTATTTTGTGGTAACCATTGTGAAGGGCACAGTTTCCATTGTGTGGTAACTGCTGTGAAATGTACAGTTCCCATTGAGCATAACCACTGTGAAGTGTACACTTTCCATTGTGTGGTAACCATTCTGAAGTGTACAGTTATTATTATGTGGTAACCATCGTGTGGTAACCATTGCAAGGTGTACAGTTACCATTGTGTGGTAACCATCCTGAAGTGTAGAGTTATTATTGTGTGGTAACGATTGTGAAGTGTACAGTTCCCATTTTGTGGTAACCACGTTGAAGTGTACATTTCCCATTGTGTGGTAACTGCTGTGAAGTGTACAGTTACCATTGTGTGTAACCATTGTGAAGTGTACAGTTCCCATTTTAGGTAACCATTGTAAAGTGTGCCGTTCCCATTGTGTGGTAACAATTTTGAAGTTTACAGTTCCCATTGTGTGTAACCACTGTGAAGTGTACAGTTACCATTGTGTGGTAACCGCTGTACAGTGCACAGTTACCATTGTGTGGTAACCATTGTGAAGTGTACAGTTCCCATAATGCGTAACCATTGTGAAGTGTAAAGTTACCATTGTGTGGTAACTGCTGCAAAGTCTACAGTTTTCATTGTGTGGTAACCATTGTGAAGTGTACAGTTAACATTGTGTGCTAACCGCTGCAGAGTGTACAGTTCCCATTGTGTGGTAACTGTAGTGAAGTGTACAGTTATCATTGTGTGGTAACCACTGTAAAGTTTTCAATTGCCACTGTGTGTTAATTGCAGAGAAGTTTTCAGTTCCCACTGTGTGTAACCATTGTGAAGTGTACAGTTTTCATTGTGTGGTAACCATTATGAAGTGTACAGTTACCATTGTGTGAAAACCGCTGTAAAGGGTACAGTTGCCATTTTGTGGTAACCATTGTTAAGTGTACAGTTCTTATTGTTTTAACCATTGGAAAGTGTACAGTTTTTATTGTGTGGTAATCATTGTAAAGTGTACAGTTCCCATTGTGTGTAACCATTGTGATATGTACAGTTCCCGTTGTGTGGCAACTATGGTGAAGTGTACAGTTACAATTGTTTGATAACCGCTGTGAAGTTTATAGTTACAATTGTGTGGTAACCATTGTGAAGTGTACAGTTACCATTGTCTTGTAACCATTGTGAAGTTTATAGTCTCCATTGTGTGGGAAACATTGTGAAGTGTACAGTTCCCATTGTATGGTAAGCACTGTTAAGTGTATCACTATTATGGTGTGGTAACCATTTTAAGTGTACAGTTACCTTTGTTTGTAACCATTGTGAAGGGTACAGTTTCCATTGTGTGGTAACTGCTCTGAAGTCTACAGTTCTTATTGTGTGTAAACATTGTGAAGTGTAGAGTTACCATTGTGTGGTAACTGCTGTGAAATGTACATTTCCCATTGTGTAATAACCATTGTGAAGTGTACAGTTCCCATTGTGTTAAACCATTGGAAAGTGTACAGTTCCCATTCTGTGGTAACCGTTATGAAGGGTACAGTTCCCATTGTGTGTAAAGATTTTGAAGTGTACAGTCTCCATTGTGTGGTCATCGCTGCAAAGTGTACAGTTCCATACTTTGGTAACCATTGTGAAGTGTTGAGTCCCATTGTGTGTAACCATTGTGAAGTGCACAGTTCCCATTATGTGGTAACCATTGTAAAGTGGAGAGTTACCATTGTGTGGTAACAACTGTGCAGAGTGCAGTTACCACTGTGTGTAACCATTGTGAAATGTACAGTCACCATTGTGTGGTAACAGCTGTGAAGTGTACAGTTCCCATTGTGTGTAATTATTGTGAAGTGTACAGTTCCCATTTTGTGGCAACCATTGTGAAACGTTCAGTTCTTATTGTGTGGTAACCATTGTTAAGTGTACAGTTCTTATTTTGTGGTAACCATTGTGAAGCGTACAGTTTCCATTGTGTGGTAACCATTGTGAAGTATAAATGTCCCATTGTGCGGTAACCATTGTGAAGTGTACAGTTTTCATTGTGTGGTAACCGCTGTACAGTTTACAGTTACAATTGTGTGGTAACCATTGTAAAGTGTACAGTTTCCGTTGTGTGGTAACCATTGTGAAGTACACATTTCCCATTGTGTGGGAACCATTGTGAAGTGTAGAGTTTCTATTGTGTGGTGACCATTGTGAAGTGTACAGTTCCCATTGTGTGTAACCATTGTAAAGTGTACAGTTTTCATTGTGTGGTAACCATTGTGAAGTGTGCAGTAACCATTGTGTGGTAACCATTGGGAAAAGTAGTTTCCACTGTGTGTAACTATTGTGAAGTTCGCAGTTTGTATTGCTTGGTAACCATTGTGAAGTGTAAAATTCCCATTGTGCATAATTATTGTCAAGTGTACAGTTCCCATTTTGTGGTAACTGTTGTAAAGTGTTCAGTTCATATTGTGTGTAAAAATTGGGAAGTGTACCATTCCCATTTTGTCGAACCATTTTGAAGTGTACAGTTTTCATTGTGTGGTAAACATTGTGAAGGGTACAGTTTTCATTGTGTGGTAACCATTGTGAAGTGTACAGTTACCAATGAGTAATAACCATTGGGAAGTGAACAGTTTTCATGGTGTGGTAACTGCTGTGAAGTGTACACTTCCCATTGTGTGGTAACCATCGTAAAGTGTACAGTTCCCGTTGTGTGGTAACCATTGTGAAGTGCACATTTCCCATTGTGTGTAACCATAGTGAAATATACAGTTTTTATTGTGTGGTAACCATTGTGAAGTGTACAGTTTTCATTGTGTGGTAACAGTTGTGAAGTGTACATTTTCTATTGTGTGTAATGATTGTGAAGTGTACACTTCCTATTGTGTGGTAACCATTGTGAAGTGTACAGTTTAAATTGAGTGTAACCATTGCAAACTGTACAGTTCCTCTTGTGTTGTAACCATGGTAAAGTGTTATGTTCCCATTGTGTGTAACCATTTTCAAGTGTACAGTTTCCATTGTGTGGTGACTGCTGTGAAGCGTAGATTTTCCATTGTGTGTAACAAATGTAAAGTGTACCATTCTTATTGTGTGGTAATCATTGTGAAGCTTACAGTTTTCATTGTGTAATAACCGCTGTAAAGTGTCCAGTTATCATTGTGTTTAATCATTGTGAAGTGTACCATTCCCATTGTGTGGTAACCATTGTGAAGTGTACAGTTACCATTGTGTACAACCATTTGAAATGTACCATTTCCATTGTTTGGCTACCATTGTTAAGAGTACAGTGCCCATTGTGTGGTAACCATTGTGAAGTGTATAGTTCCCATTGTGTGGTAACAATTGTGAAGTGTACAGTTCTGATTGTGTGTTAACCATTGTGAAGTGTACAGTTCTCATTGTGCGGTAACCATGATGAAGTGTACAGTTCTCATGGTGTGTAACAATTTGGAAGTGTACAGTAAACATTATGTGTAATCATTATGAAGTTAACAGTTTCCATTTTTTGTAACTGCTGTTAAGTGTACAGTTACCATTGCGTGCAACGAATTTGAAGTGTACAGTCTCCATTGTGCGGTAACTATTGTGAAGTGTAGAGTTCCCATTATTTGTTGACCATTGTGAACTGTATATTTTCGATTGTGTGGTAACCATTGTGAAGTGTACAGCTTTTATTGTGTGAGAACCATTGTGAAGTGTACAGTTTTTATTGTGTGGTAACCATTGTGAAGTGTACAGTTTCAATTGTGTTTAACCATGGGGAAGTTTACAGTTCCCATTTAGTGGTAACCATTGTGAAGTGTATAGTTCCCATTGTGTGGTAACCATTGTGAAATGCAGAGTTAGCATTGTTTGGCAAACATGATGAAGTGTAGAGTTACAATTGTTTGTAACCATTGTGAGGTGTACAGTTCCGATTGTGTGGGAACCATTGTGAAGTGTACAGTTTTCATTGTGTGGTAACCATTGTGAAGTGTACAGTTCCCATGGTCTGGTAACCACTGTGACTTCACAGTTCTTATTGTGTGAAACCATAATGAATTGTACAATTTTTATTGTGTGGTTACCATTGTCAAGTATAAAGTTACGATTGTGTTGTAACCGCTGTGAAGTGTACAGTTCCCATTGTGTGTAACCATTTTGAAGTGTATAGTTTTTATTGTGTGGTAATTATTGTGATGGGTACAGTTTCAATTTTGTGGTTACCCGTGTTCAGTATACGGTTCTTAATGTGTGATAACCATTGTGAAGGGTACATTTACCATTGTGTGGTAACCATTGAAAGTGTAAAGTTCCCATTGTGTAGTAACCATTGTGAAGTGTACAGTTACCATCGTCTGCTAACCACTGTGAAGTGCACCATTCCCATTATGTGGAAACCATTGTGATGTGTACAGTTCCTATTGTGTGGTAAACATTGTGAAGTGTACAGTTGCCATTGTTTGGGAATCATTGTGAAGTGTACAGTTCCAATGATGTGGTAACCATTGTGAAGTGTACAGTTCCCATTGTGTGTAACCATAGTGAAATATACAGTTTTTATTGTGTGGTAACCATTGTGAAGTGTACAGTTACCATTGTGTGGTAACAGCTGTGAAGTGTACCGTTTCCATTGTGTGTAACCATTGTAAAGTGTACAGTTCTTATTGTGTGGTAACCATAGTGAAGGGTAGAGTTCCCATTGTGTGGTAACCATTGTGAAGTGTACAGTTACAATGTTGTGGTAACCATTGTGAAGTGTACACTTCCTATTTTGTGGTAACCATTGTAATGTGTACAGTTTCCATTGTGTGTAACCATTGTGAAACGTAAAGTAGCCATTATGTAATAACCACTGTGAAGGGTTCAGTTTCCATTGTGTGTAACCATTTTCAAGTGTACAGTTTCCATTGTGTGGTAACCATTGTGAAGTGTACAGTTACCATTGTGTGAAACCATTTTGTAATGTACCATTCCCATTTTTTGATTACCATTGTTAAAATTAAAGTTCCCATTGTGTGGTAATCATTGTGAAGTGTACAGTGTCCATTGTTTGTAACCATTGTGAAGTGTACAGTTCCCATTGTGTGTAAACATTTTAAAATGTACAGTTCCCATTGTGTGGTAACCATGCTGAAGCATACCATTCCGATTGTGTGGTAACCTCTGTGAAGTGTACATTTACCTTGTGTGTAACCATTGTGAAGTGTACAGTTTCAATTGTGTGGTAATCATGGTGAAGGGTGCAGTTCCCATTGTGTCGTTACCATTGCTAAGTGTAGACTTATTATTTTGTGGTAATCATTGTGAAGGGTACAGTTACCATTGTGTGGTAACTATTGTCAACTGTAAAGTTTCCATTGTATAGTAACCATTGTGAAGTGTACAGGTACCATCGTCTGGTAATGATTGTGAAGTGTACAGTTTTCATTGTGTGGTGATTATTGTGAAGTGTACAGTTACCATTGTGTGGAAACCATTGTGAAGTGTATTGTTCCCATTGTGCATAACCATTGTGAAGTGTACAGTTACCATTGTGTGGTAATTTCTGCGAAGTGTACAGTTCCCATTGTGTGGTAACCATTGTGAAGTGTACTGTTCCTATTGTGCGTAACCATTGTGAAGTGTAGAGTTACCATTGTGTGGTAATTGCTGCGAAGTGTACAGTTCCCATTGTGTGGCAACTGCTGTAAAGTGTTCAGTTTTCATGGTGTGTAACCATTGTGAAGTGTACAGTTACCATTGTGTCGTGACCATTATGAAGTGTACAGTTTCTTTTGGGTGTAACCATTGTGAAGTGTACAGTTTCCATTGTGTAACCACAGTGAAGTGTACAGTTACCATTGTGTGGTCACCATTGTGAAGTGTACAGTTCACATTCCGTTGTAAACATTGTGAAATGTACAGTTACCATTGTGTGGAAACAATTGTGAAGTGTACAGTTTCCATTGTTTGTAACCATTGTAAACTGTACAGTTCCAATTGTGTGGTAATCATTGTAAAATGTACAGTTACCATTGTGTGGTAACAGCTGTGAAGTGTAGAATTACTATTTTGTTGTAACCATTGTGAAGTGAAAAGTTCTTATTGTGTTTAACCATTGGAAAATGTACAGATTCCATTATGTGGAAACCATTGTGAAGTGTACAGTACTTATTGTGTGTAATCATTATGAAGTGTACAGTTTCCATTGTGTGGGAACAAGTGTGAAGTGTACAGTTTTTATTGTGTAGTAACCATTGTGAAGTGTACAGTTCCCATTGTGTGGTAACTATTGTGATGTGTGCAGTTACCACAGTGTGGTACCCACTGTGTAGTCTACAGTTCCCATGGTGTGGTAACTGCTGTGAAGTGTACAAGTTCCATTGTGTGGTAATCATTGTGAAGTGTACATTTCCCTTTGTGTGAAAAAAATTGTGAAGGGTAGAGTTCTCATTGTGTGTTACCATTGTGAAATGTACACTGTCCATTGTGTGGTAACCATTGTGAAGTGTACAGTTCCCATTTTGTGGTAACCATAGGGAAGTGTACAGTTCCCATTGTGTGGTAACTGCTATGAAGTGTACAGTTACCACAGTGTGGTAACCTCTGTAAAGTGTAGAGTTTCCATTGTGTGGGAACCATTGTGGAGTGTACAGTTTTCATTCTGTGGTAACTATTGCGAAGTGTACAGTTACCATTGTGTGGTAACCATTGTGAAGTGTATGAATATTATTGTGTGGTAACGATTGTGAAGAATAGAGTTTCCATTGTGTGGTAACCATTGTGAAGTGTAGAGTTCCCATTGTGTGGTAAACGCTGTGAAGTGTACAGTTTTCATTGTGTGGTAATCGCTAGGAAGTGTACAGTTCTAATTGTGTGGTAACCTTACCGAACAGTACAGTTCCGATTCAATGGTAAACATTGCGAAGTGTACAGTTTCCATTTTGTGTAACCATTGTGAAGTGTACAGTTCCCTTGGTGTTTAACCATTGTGAAGTGTACGGCTCCCATTGTGTGGTAATCGCTGTGAAGTGTACAGTTCTTATTGTGTGAAATCATTGTGAAATGTATTATTCCCATTGTGGGTTTATGATTGTTAAGAGTACAGTCCCCATTGTGTGGTAACCATTGTGAAGTGTACAGTTACCATTGTGTGCAACCATTTTTAGGTGTAAAGTTTTCATTGGGTGGTAATTGCTGTGAAGTGTACATTTCTTATTGTGTGAAAACATGGTGAAATGTACCATTCTCATTGTGTGGTAACCATTGCAAAGTGTACAGCTCCAATTGTGTGGTAACCATTGTCAAGTGTACAGTACCAATTGTGTGGTAACCATTGTCAAGTGTACAGTACCAATTGTGTGGTAAACATTGTGAAGTGTACATTTGCCATTGTGTGGAAATCATTGTGAAGTGTACAGTTCCCATTTTGTGCTAACCTGTGTGAAATATACAGTTACAATTTTGTGGTAACCGCTGGGAATGGTACAGTTACCATTGTGTGGTAACCACTGTAATGTGTACAGTTCCCATTGTGTGGTAACCACTGTGAAGTGTACAGTTTCCATTGTGTTGTAAACATTGTAAAGTGTACAGTTTTCATTGTGTGTAACCGTTTTGAAGTGTACAGTTCCCATTGTGTGGTTACCATTGTAAAGTGTACAGTTTTCTTTGTATGGTAACCGCTGTGAAGTGTTCAGTAACCATTGTGTGTAACCATTGTGAATGGTACAGTCTCCATTGTGTAAGAACAATTCTAAAGTGTACAGTTTCTATTGTGTCAAAACCATTGTGAAGTGTAGAGTTTTTATTGTGTGGTAACCATTTTGAAAAGGACAGTTTTTATTGTGTGGTAATTATTGTAAACTGTACAGTTACTGCTGTGTGGTAACCATTGTGAAGTGTACAGTTCCCATTATGTGGTAACACTTGTGAAGTGTATAGTTTCCATTGTGGGGTAACTGCTGTGAAATGTACCGTTCCCATTGTATGGCAAGTATTGTGAAGTGTACAGTTCTTATTGTGTGGTAAGCATTGTGAAGTGTACAGTTCTTATTGTGTGGTAAGCATTGTGAAGAGTACAGTTACCATTTTGTGTAACCATTGTGAAGTGTACAGTTACCATTGTGTGTAAGCATTGTGAACTGTAGAGTTCCCATTGTGTGGTAAACATTATGAAGTATACAGTTGTTATTGTGTGTAACCATTAAGAAGTGTACAGTTCTTATTGTGTGGTAACCATTGTGAAGTGTACATTTCCCATTGTGTGGTAATCGTGGTGAAGGGTACAGTTCCCATTGTGTGAAAACATTGTGAAATGTACCATTTTCATTGTGTGGTAACCATTGTAAAGTGTACAGTTCCCTTTGTGTGGTAACCATTGTGAATTGTACAGTTTCCATTGTGTGGTAACCATTGTGAAGTGTACAGTTTTCATTGTGTGGTAACCATTGTGAAGTGTACTGTTTCCATTGTGTGGTAACCATTGTGAAGTGTACAGTTTTCATTGTGTGTAACGATTGTGAAGTGTACAGTCCTCATTGTGTGGTTACCATAGTGAAGTGTACTGTAAGCATTGTGTGGTAACAGCTGTGAAGTGTTCAGTAACCATTTTGTGTAATTATTGTGAAGTGTAGAGTTCCGATTGTGTGGTAACCATTTTGAAGTGTACAGTTTTTATTGTGTGTAACCATTGTGAAGTGTACAGAACCCATTGTGTGGTTACAATAGTGACGTGTACGGTTACCATTGTGTGGTAACCACTTTGAAGTGTTCAGTAACCATTGTGTGTAACCATTGTGAAGGGTACAGTCTCCATTGTGTTTGAACCATTCTAAAGTGTACAGTTTCTATTGTGTCGGAACCATTGTGAAGTGTAAAGTTTTTATAGTGTGGTAACCATTTTGAAGGGTACAGTTCTTATGGTGTGGTAACCATTGTGAACTGTACAGTTACCGCTGTGTGGTAATCATTGTGAAGTGTACAGTTTCCATTATGAGGTAACACTTGTGAAATGTATAGTTCCCATTGTAAGGTAACTGCTGTGAAATGTACCGTTTCAATTGTATGGCAAGTATTGTGAAGTGTACAGTTTCCATTGTGTGGAAAACATTGTGAAGTGTACAGTTCCCATTGTTTGTAACCATTGTGAAGTGTACAGTTACCACTGTGTGGTAATAATTGTGAAGTGTACAGCTACGTTTGTGTGGTAAATGCTGTGAAGTGTACTCTTCCAATTGTGTGGTAATCATTGTGAAGTGTAAAGTTTCCATTGGGTTTAACCATCGGGAAATGTACAGTTCTCATTGTGTTTTTACCATTGTGAAGTGTACAGTTCTTATTTTGTGTAACCATTGTGAAGTGTACAGTTCTCATTGTGTGGTAACCATTGTAAATTGCACAGTTACCATTGTGTGGTAACCATGGTGAAGTGTACAGTTCCCATTGTGTGGGAACCATTGTGAAGTGTACAGTTACCATTGTGTGGTAACCGCTGTGAAGTGTACAGTTTCCATTTTGTGTAACTATTGTGAAGTGTAGAGTTCCCATTGTGTGGTATCAGTTGTGAAGAAAACAGTTCTCATTGTGTGGTAACCATTGTTATGTGTACAGTTCTTATTGTGTGGTAACCATTGTGAAGGTAACAGTTAACACTGTGTGGTAACCATTGTGAAGTGCACAGTTCCTATTGTGTGGTAACTGCTGTGAAGTGTACAGTTCCCATTGTGTGGGACCCATTGCGAGTGCACAATTTCTATTGTGTGGTGACCATTGTAAACTGTAGTTACCATTGTGTGGTAACCACTGTGAAGTGTACAGTAACAATTGTGTGTAAGCATTGTGAAGTGTACAGTTCTCATTGTGTGAAAACAATTGTAAAGTGTACGGTGTCCATTGCGTGGTACCCGTTGTGAAGTGTAAAGTTTTCATTGTTTGTAACCATTGTGAAGTGTACGGTTCCCATTGTGTGGTTACTATTGTAAAGGGTACAGTTTTAATTGTGTGGTAACCATTGTTACGTGTACAGTTCTTATTGTGTGGTAACCATTTTTAAGTTTACAGTTACCATTGTGTGGTTACCATTGTTACGTGTACAGTTCTTATTGTTTGGTAATCATTGAGAAGTGTACAGTTACCACTTTGTGGTAACCATTGTGAAGTGCACAGTTCCAATTTTGTGGTAACTGCTGTAAAGTGTACAGTATCCATTGTGTGTAACAATTGTGAATGCACAGTTACCATTTTGTGGTGACCATTGTGAAGTGTAGAGTTACCATTGTGCGGTAACCACTGTGAAGTGAACAGTTACTATTGTGTTTAACCATTCTGCAGTGCACAGTTCTCATTGTGTGGGAACAATTGTGAAGTGTACGGTTACCATTGTGTGGTAACCACTGTGAAGTGTACAGTTTTCATTGTGTGTAACCATTGTGAAGTGTACAGTTCCAATTGTGTGGTAACCATTGTAAAGAGTACCGTTCCCATTGTGTGGTAACCACTGTTACGTGTACAGTTCTTATTGTGTGGTAACCATTGTGAAGTGTACAGTTACCATTGTGTGGTAACCATTGAGAAGTGTACAGTTTACATTGTGTGGTAACCATTGTGAAGTGTACAGTTCCCATTGTGTGTAATTATTGGGAAGTGTACAGTTCTCATTTTGTGTAACCATTGTGAAGAGTACAGTTCTTATTGTGTTGTAATCATTATGATGTGTACAGTTACCATTGTGTGGTAACTGCTGTGAAGTGTTCAATTAAAATTGTGTGGTAACCATTGTGAAGTGTACAGTTACCACTGTGTAGTAACCATTGTGAAGTGTACAGTTCCCATTGTGTGTAACCATGAGAAAGATTACAGTTCACATTGTGTGGTAACCATTGTGAAGTGTACAGTTACCATTGTGTGGTAACAATTGTAAAGTGTACAGTTGCCATTGAATGGAAACCATTGTAAAGTGTACAGTTACCATTGTTTGGGAACCATTGTGAAGTGCACAGTTCCGATTGTGTGATAACCATTTTGAAGTGTATAATTCCCATTGTGTGTATCCTTTGTGAAGTGTACAGATTTTATTGTGTGGTTACCATTGTGAAGTGTCCAGTTCACATTGTGTTTAACCATTTTTAAGTGTACAGTTCCCATTTTGTGGTAACCACTGTGAAGTGTACAGTTCCCATTATGTGGTAAACCTCGTGAAGTGCTCAGTTCCTATTGTGTGGTAACCATTGTTAAGTGTACACTTCCCATTGTGTTGTAAGCATTGTGAAGTGTACACATCCCATCGTGTGGTAATCAATGTGAAGTGTACAGTTACCATTGTGTGGTAATCGCTGTGAAGTTTACAGTTACCTTCGTGTTGTAATCATTGTGAAGTGTACAGTTACAATTGTTTATAGCCATTTTAATGTGTACAGGTACCATTGTGTGTAACCATTGTAAAGTGTACAGTTTTCATTGTGTGTAACCATTGTGAAGTGTACAGTTTTCATTGTGTGGTGACCATTGTAAAGGGTAGAGTTACCATTTTGTGGTAACCACTGTAAAATGTACAGTTACCATTGTGTGTAACCATTGTGAAATGTACAGTTCTCATTGTGTGGAAACCATTGTGAAATGTACGGTTACAATTGTGTGGCAACCGCTGTGATGTGTACAGGTTTTATTGTGTGTAACCATTGTGAAGTGTACAGTTCCCATTGTTTTGTAACCAATTAACGAGTACAGTTCCCATTGTGTGGTAACCATTGTGAAGTGTACATTTCCCATCGTGTGGTAACCATTGTGAAGTGTACATTCCCATTGTGTGGGAACCATTGTGAACTGTACATTTCCCATTGTGTGTAATTATTGTAAAGTGTACAGTTTTCATTGTGTGGTAACCATTGTTTAGTGCACAGTCACTATTGTGTGGTAACCTCTGTGAATTGTACAGTTTTTATTGTGTGTAACCATTGTGAAGTGCGCAGTTCTTATTGTTTGGTAACCATTCTGAATTGTTCAGATTACATTGTGCATAACCATTGTGAAGTGTACAGTTACCATTTTGTGGAAACCATTGTGAAGTGTTCAGTTCATATTGTGTGTAAACATTGGGAAGTGTAGAGTTCCCATTTTGTGGGAACCATAGTAAAGTGCCCGTTAATATTGTGTGTAACCATTGGGAAGTGTACATTTGCCATTTGTGGGAACTATTGTGAAGTGTACTGCTCCCATTGTATGAGAACCATTATGAAGTGTACAGTTTTCATTGTGTGGAACAATTGTGAAGTGTACATTGCTCATTGTGTTATAACCATTGTGAAGAATGGAGTCCCCATTTTGTGGTAACCATTGTGAAGTGTACAGTTACTATTGTGTGGGAACCGCTGTGAATTTTACAGTTCCCATTGTGTGGTAACTATTGTGAAGTGAACAATTCCCATTGTGTGGTAATCATTGTAAAGTGTACAGTTGTCATGGTGTGGTAAATGCTATGAAGTGTATAGTTTTCATTGTGTGGTAACCATTGTGATGTGTACAGTTTCCATTGTGTGAAAACCATTGTAATTTCTAGAGTTTTTAATGTGTGTAACCATTGTAAATTTTACACTTCTTATTGTGTGGTAACCATTGTGAATTGTAAAGTTACCATATCGTGGTAACTGCTGTGAAGTGTACAGTTTTCATTGTGTAACAAACATTGTGACGTGTACAATTTCCATTGTGAGGGAACAATTGTGAAGTGTACAGCTTCAATCGTGTGGTAACCATTGTGAAGTGTAAAGTTCCCATTGTGTGTAACCATTGTGACGTGTATAGTTTTCATTTTGTGGTAACCATTGTGAAGTGTAAAGTTACCATTGTGTGGTAACCGCTCTGAAGTGTACAATTTTGATTGTGTGAAATCATTGTGAAGTGTACAGTTCCCATTGTGTGGTAACCAATGTAAAGTGTACAGTTCCCATTATTTGGTAACCATTGTGAAGTGTACATTTCCCATTGTGTGATAACCATTGTGAAGTGTACAGTTTCCATTGAGCGTAACCATTGTGAAGTGTACAGTTACCATTGCGTGGTAAGCATTGTAAAATATACAGTTCCCATTGTGTGTAACCATGCGGAAGTTTACAGTTCCCATTGTGTGGTAACCATTGTGAAGTATACATTTTCCATTGTGTGCAATCATTTTGAAGGGCAAAGTTCCCATTGTGTGGTAATTATTGTGAAGTGTAGAGTTACCATTGTGTTATAACCACTTTGAAGTGTACAGTTAACATTGTGTGTAACCGTGGTGAAGTGTACAATTCCCATTGTGTCAGAACCATTGTGAAGTGTACAGTTCGCATTGTGTGGTAACCATTGTGTAGTGTACAGTTCCTATTGTGTGTAACCATCTTAAAGTGTACAGTTTTTATTGTTTAGTAACCATTATGAAGTGAATAGTTACCATTGTGTGGTAACCGATTTGAAGTGTACAGTTTTCATTGTTTGTAACCATTGTAATGTGTACACTTGTCATTGTGTGGTAACTATTGTGAAGGGTACAGTTCCCATTGTGTGGAAACCATTATGAAGTGTACAGTTACAATCTTGTGATAACACTGTGAAGTGTACAGTTTTCATAGTATGGTAACCATTTTGAAGTGTACAGTTTCAATTTGTGGTAACCATTGTGAAGTGTAAAGTTCCCATTGTGTGGTAACCGTTGTGAAGTGTACAGTTTCCATTATGTGGTAACCATTGTGAAGTGTACAGTTTCCATTCTGTGTAACCATTGGGAAGAGTACAGTTCCCATTGTGTGGTAACCATTGTGAAGTGTACAATTCCCATTTTGTGGTATCCATTGTGAAGTGTACTGTTCCCATTGGGTGTAAGTATTAAGAAGTGTACCATTCTTATTGTGTGGTAACCATTGTGAAGTGTACAGTTCTTATTGTGTGTAACCATTTAGAAGTGTACAGTTTCCATTGTGTGGTAATCACTGTGAAGTGTACAGTTCCCATCGTGTAAAACCATTGTGAAATGTACCATTCCTATTGTGTGTTTACTATTGCTAAGAGTCCATTTCCCATTGTGTTAACCCTTGTGAAGTGTACAGTTCCCATTGTGTGGTAACAATTGTAAAGTGTACAGTTCCCATTGTGTGTAACCATTGTGAAGTGTACAGTTTCCATTGTGTGGTCACCGTGGTGTAGTTTACAGTTCTGATTGTGTGGTAACCGCTGTGAAGTGTACAGTTTAAATTGTGTGTAACTATTGCGAAGTGCACAGTTTTTATTGTGTGTAACCATTGTGAAGTGCACAGTTCTCATTGTGTGCTAACCATTGTGAAGTGTATAGTTATTGTGTGGTAACGATTGTGAAGTGTACAATTTCCATTGTGTTTTAATAATTGTAAAGTGTACAGCACCCATTGCGTGGTAACCGCTGTGAAGTGTACAGTTCCCATTGTGTGGTAATCGCTGTGAAGTGAACAGTTCCCATTTTGTGGCAACCAATGCAAAGTGTACAGTTCCAACTGTGTGGTATTCGCTGTGAAGTGTACAGTTACCATCGTGTGGTAACCGTTGTGAAGTGTACAGTTCTTTTTGTGTTTTAACCAATGCAAAGTGTACAGTTGTTATTGTGTGGTAACCATTGCAAAGTGTACACTTAACATTTTGTGGTAACCATTGTGAGGTGTACAGTTCTTATTGTTTTTTAACCAGTGTGAAGTGTAAAATTTCCATTGTGTGGTTACCGCTCTGAAGTGTACAGTTCTCATTTTGTGGTAACCATTGCGAAGGGTACAGTTCCCATTGTGTGGTAACCCTTGCACAGTGTACAGTTACCATTGTGTGGTAACCATTGTGAAGAGTACAGTTACCATTGTGTGGTAACCATTTTGAAGTCTACAGTTCGCATTGTATGGTAACCATTGTTTAGTGTACATTTACCATTCTGTTTAACCATTACAAAATATATAGTTACCATTGTGTGTAACCATTGCGAAGTGTACAGTTACCATTCTGTAATGACCATTGTAAAGTGTACAGTTTTTATTGTGTGTTAACCATGGTAAAGTGTACAATTTTCATTGTCTGGTAACCGCTGCGAAGTGTAGATTTCCCATTGTGTGGTAACCGCTGCGAAGTGTACAGTTCCCATTCTGTGAAAACTGCAGTAAAGTACACAGTTCCCATAGTGTGTAACCATTGTGAAGTGTACAATTTCCATTGTGTGGTAACCATTTTGAAGTGTACTGTTTCCATTGTGTGCAACCATTGTGAAGTGTACAGTTACCATTGTGTAGTAATTGTTGTGAAGTGTACAGTTACCATTGTGAGTAACCATTGTTTTGTGTACAGTTACCATTGTGTGGTAACCATTGCAAAGTGTACAGTTACTATTGTGTGTAACCATTGTGAAGTGTAACCATTGTGAAGTGTAGAGTTCCCATTGTTTGGTAACCATTGTGAAGTGTACAGTTACCATTCTGTGGTAAATATTGTTAAGTGAACAGTTCCCATTGTGTGGTAACCATTGTGAAGTGAACAGTTTTTATTTGGTGTAAGCATTGTGAAGTGTAAAGTTTCCATTGTGTGGTAACCATTGTGAAGTGTACAGTTTCCATTGTGTGGTAACCATTGTGAAGTCTACAGTTTTCATTGTGTGGTAATCACTGTGAAGTGTACAGTTATTATTGTGTGTAACGATTCTGAAGTGTACAATATCTATTGTGTGGTAATTATTGTGAAGTGCACAGTTTCCATTATGTGGTAACCATTGTGAAGAGTACAGTTCCCATTGTGTGGTAACCATTGTGAAGTGTACAGTTCCCATTGTGTGGTATCCGCTCTGAAGTGTACATTTATTATTGTGTTTGAACCATTACGAAGTGTACAGTTCTCATTCTGTGGTAACAATTGCGAAGTGTACAGTTACCAATATGTGGTAAATATTGTGAAGTGTACAGTTCCCATTTTGTGTAACTATTTTGAAGTGTATAGTTCCCATTGTGTGGTAACCACTGTGAAGTGTACAGTTACCACTGTGTGTAACCATTTTGAAGTGTACAGTTCCCATTGTGTGGTCACCATTGAGACGGGTTCAGTTTTCATGGTGTGGTAACCATTGTGAAGTGTACATTTCCAATTTTTTGGTAACCGCTGTGAAGTATACAGTTACCATTGTGGGGGAACCATTGTGAAGTGTACAGTTCTCATTCTGTGGTAACCATTGCGAAGTGTAAAGTTACCATTTTGTGGTAACCATTGTGAAGTGTACAGTTACCATTGTGTGTTAGCCATTGTGAAGTGTACAGTTTCCATTGTGTGGTAACCATTATGAAGTGTACAGTTACCACTGTGTGTAACCATTTGGAAATGTACAGTTACAATGGTTTGTAACCATTTTGAAGTGTACAGTTACCATTGTGTGGTAACCATTGCCAAGTGCACAGTTCTTATTGTGTGTAACCATTGTGAATAGTACAGTTCCTATTGTGTGGTAACCATTGTGAAGTGTACACTTACCATTGTGTGGTAACTGCTGTGAAGTGTAGAGTTATTATTGTGTGGTAACCGCTGCGAAGTGTACCGTTTCCATTTTGTGGTAACCATTGAAAAGTGTACAATTCCCATTGTGTTCTAACCGCTGCAAAGTGTACAGTTCCCATTGTGTGGCAACCACTACGAAGTGTACAGTTACCATTGTGTGGTAACCATTGCAAAGTGTATAATAACCATTGTGTGATAACCACTGCAAAGTGTACAATTCCCATTTTGTGGTAACCATTGCGATATGTACAGTTACCATTGTGTGGTCACCATTGCACAATGTACAATTACCATTGTGTGGCAACCATTGCGAAGTGTGCAGTTACCATTGTGTGGTAACCTCTGCGAAGTGTACAGTTACCATTTGTGTTAACCATTGTGAAGTGTACAGTTACCATTGTGTATAACCATTGTAAAGAGTACAGTTTCCATCGTGTGGTAAACATTGTGAAGTGTACAGTTTTCATTGTGTGGTAACCGCTGTGAAGTGTACAGTTACCATTGTGTGGGAATCACAGTGGTAACCGCTGTGAAATGTACAGTTACCATTGTGTGTAACCATTTGCAAGTATACAGTTCTTATTTTGTGGTAACCATTGTGAAGTGTACAGTTTCCATTGTGTGGTAACCATTGTGAATTGTACACTTCCCATTGTGTCGTAACCGCTGTAAAGTGTACAGTTACCATTTTGTGGAAACCATTGTGAAGTGTACAGGTCTCATTCTGTGGTAACCATTGCGAAGTGTAAACTGATTATTGTGTGGTAACCATTGTGAATTGTACAGTTACCATTGTGTGGTAACCATTGTGAAGTGTACAGTTACCATTGTGTGGTAACCATTATGAAGTGCACAGTTACCACTGTGTGTAACAATGGGAAATGTACAGTTAAAATGGTTTGTTACCATTGTGAAGTGTACAATTACCATTGTGTGGTAACCATTGCGAAGTGTACACTTCTTGTTGTGTGTAACCATTGTGAAGTGTACAGTTCCCATTGTGTGGTAACCATTGTGAAGTGTACAGTTACCATTGTGTGGTAACCATTGCGAATTGTACAGTAACCATTTTGTGGTAACCACTGTGAAGTGTACAATTCCCACCCTGTGGTAACCATTGTGAAGTGTACAGTTACCATTGTGTGGTAACCATTTTACAGTGTACAATTACCATTGTGTGGTAACCATTACGAAGTGTACAGTTCCCATTTTGTGGAAACTGCTGTGAAGTGTAAAGTTCCCACTGTGTAGTAACCATTGTAAAGTGTAGAGTTCCCATTGAGTGAAAACAATTGTGAAGTGTACAGTTCCCATTGTGTGTAATTATTGTGAAGTGTACAGTTCCCATTGTGTGGTAACCATTATGAAGTGCACCGTTCCCTTTGTGTGTAACCATTGTGAAGTATACAGTTCTTATTGTGTGGTAACCACTGTGAAGTGTAGAGTTTCCATTGTGTGGAAACCGCTGGGATGTGTATGGTAAAGATTGTGTGTAACATTTGTGAAGGGTACGGTCTCCACTGTGTGGGAACCATTGAGAAGTGTAGAGTTTTTATTGTGTGGTAACCATTTTAAAGTGTACAGTTCCCATTGTGTGGTAACCATTTTGAATTGTACAGTTACTATTGTGTGGAAACCATTGTGAAGTGTACTGTAACCATTGTGTGGTAACCATGGTGTAGTGTACAGTTTTCATTGTGTGGTAACTGCTGTGAAGTGTACAGTTTTCTTTTTTTTTTTAATTTTTTATTGGATTTTAGGTTTTGGGGTACATGAGCAGAGCATGCAAGACAGTTGCGTAGGTACACACATGGCAGTGTGCTTTGCTTTTCTTCTCCCCTTCACCGTATTTGGCATTTCTCCCCAGGCTATCCCTCCCCACCTCCCCCTACCTCTGGCCCTCCCCTTTTCCCCCCAATAGACCCCAGTGTTTATTACTCCACTTTCTGTGTCCATGTGTTCTCATTTTTCATCACCCACCTGTGAGTGAGAATATGCGGTGTTTCATTTTCTGTTCTTGTGTCAGTTTGCTGAGGATGACGTTCTCCAGATTCATCTATGTCCCTACAAACGACACAAACTCATCATTTCTGATTGCTGCATGATATTCCATGGTGTATATGTGCCACATTTTTCCAATCCAGTCTATTATCAATGGGCATTTGGGTTGATTCCAGGTCCTTGCTATTGTAAACAGTGCTGCAATGAACATTCGTGTACATGTGTCCTTATAGTAGAACGATTTATAGTCTTTTGGATATATACCCAGTAATGGGATTGCTGGGTCAAATGGAATTTCTATTTCTAAGGCCTTGAGGAATCGCCACACTGTCTTCCACAATGGTTGAACTAATTTACACTCCCACCAACAGTGTAGAACTGTTCCTTTTTCTCCACATCCTCTCCAGCATCTGTTGTCTCCAGATTTTTTAATGATCGCCATTCTAACTGGCGTGAGATGGTATCTCAATGTGGTTTTGATTTGCATCTCTCTGATGACCAGTGACGATGAGCATTTTTTCATATGATTGTTGGCCTCATATATGTCTTCTTTCATAAAGTATCTGTTCATATCCTTTGCCCACTTTTGAATGGGCTTGTTTGTTTTTTTCCTGTAAATCTGTTTGAGTTCTTTGTAAATTCCGGATATCAGCCCTTTGTCAGATGGGTAGACTGCGAAAATTTTTCCCATTCTGTTGGTTGCCGATCCACTCTAGTGACTGTTTCTTTTGCCGTGCAGAAGCTGTGGAGTTTCATTAGGTCCCATTTGTCTATTTTGGCTTTTGTTGCCAATGCTTTTGGTGTTTTGTTCATGAAGTCCTTGCCTACTCCTATGTCCTGGATAGTTTTGCCTAGATTTCCTTCTAGGGTTTTTATGGTGCTAGGTCTTATGTTTAAGTCTTTAATCCATTTGGAGTTAATTTTAATGTAAGGTGTCAGGAAGGGGTCCAGTTTCTGCTTTCTGCACATGGCTAGCCAGTTTTCCGAACACCATTTGTTAAACATGGAATCCTTGCCCCATTGCTTGTTTTTGTCAGGTTTATCAAAGATTGTATAGTTGTATGTATGTTGTGTTGCCTCCGGTGCCTCTGTTTTGTTCCATTGGTCTATATCTCTGTTTTGGTACCAGTACCATGCTGTTTTGATTACTGTAGCCTTGTAGTATAGTTTGAAATCCGGTAGTGTGATGCCCCCCGCTGTGTACTTTTTGCTTAGAATTGACTTGGCTATGCGGGCTCTCTTTTGGTTCCATATGAAGTTCATGGTGGTTTTTTCCAGTTCTGTGAAGAAAGTCAATGGTAGCTTGATGGGGATAGCGTTGATTCTGTAAATTACTTTGGGCAGTATAGCCATTTTCACGATATTAATTCTTCCTAACCATGAACATGGAATGTTTCTCCATCTGTTTGTGTCCTCTCTGATTTCATTGAGCAGTGGTTTGTAGTTTTCCTTGAAGAGGTCTCTTACGTTCCTTGTGAGTTTTATTCCAAGGTATTTTATTCTTTTTGTAGCAATTGCGAATGGCAGTTCGTTCTTGATTTGGCTTTCTTTAAGTCTGTTATTGGTGTAGACGAATGCTTGTGATTTTTGCACATTGATTTTATATCCTGAGACTTTGCTGAAGTTGCTTATCAGTTTCAGGAGTTTTTGGGCTGAGGTGATGAGGTCTTCTAGGTATACTATCATATCATCTGCAAATAGAGACAATTTGGCTTCTACCTTTCCTATTTGAATACCCTTTATTTCTTTTTCTTGCTTGATTGCTCTGGATAGAACTTCCAGTACTATATTGAATAGGAGTGGTGACAGAGGGCATCCTTGTCTAGTGCCGGATTTCAAAGGGAATGCTTCCAGTTTTTGCCCATTCAGTATGATATTGGCTGTTGGTTTGTTGTAAATAGCTTTGATTACTTTGAGATGTGTTCCATCAATACCGAGTTTATTGAGGGTTTTAGCATAAAGGGCTGTTGAATTTTGTCAAATGCCTCCTCTGCATCAATTGAGATAATCATGTGGTTTTTGTTTTTGGTTCTGTTTATGTGGTGAATTACGTTGATAGACTTGCGTATGTTGAACCAGCCTTGCATCCCCGAGATGAATCCTACTTGATCATGATGAATAAGTTTTTTGATTTGCTGTTGCAATCGGCTTGCCAATATTTTATTGAAGATTTTTGCATCTATGTTCATCATGGATATTGGCCTGAAATTTTCTTTTCTTGTTGGGTCTCTGCCGGGTTTTGGTATCAGAATGATGTTGGTCTCATAAAATGATTTCGGAAGAATTCCCTCTTTTTGGATTGTTTGAAATAGTTTTAGAAGGAATGGTACCAGCTCCTCCTTGTGTGTCTGGTAGAATTTGGCTGTGAACCCGTCTGGACCTGGGCTTTTTTTGTGTGGTAAGCTCTTAATTGCTGCCTCAACTTATGACCTTGTTATTGGTCTGTTCATAGTTTCAGCTTCCTCCTGGTTTAGGCTTGGGAGGACACAGGAGTCCAGGAATTTATCCATTTCTTCCAGGTTTACTAGTTTATGTGCATAGAGTTGTTTGTAATATTCTCTGATGATGGTTTGAATTTCTGTGGAATCTGTGGTGATTTCCCGTTTATCATTTTTTATTGCATCTATTTGGTTGTTCTCTCTTTTATTTTTAATCAATCTGGCTAGTGGTCTGTCTATTTTGTTGATCTTTTCAAAAAACCAGCTCTTGGATTTATTGATTTTTTGAAGGGTTTTTCGTGTCTCAATCTCCTGCAGCTCAGCTCTGATCTTAGTTATTTCTTGTCTTCTGCTGGGTTTTGAGTTTTTTTGATCTTGCTCCTCTAGCTCTTTCAATTTTGACGATAGGGTGTCAATTTGGATCTCTCCATTCTCCTCATATGGGTACTTATTGCTATATACTTTCCTCTAGAGATTGCTTTAAATGTGTCCCAGAGGTTCTGGCACGTTGTGTCTTCGTTCTCATTGGTTTCGAAGAACTTCGTCATTTCTGACTTCATTTCATTGTTTACCCAGTCAACATTCAAGAGCCAGTTGTTCAGTTTCCATGAAGCTGTGCGGTTCTGGGTTGGTTTCTGAATTCTGAGTTCTAACTTGATTGCACTATGGTCTGAGAGGCTGTTTGTAATGATTTCAGTTGTTTTGAATTTGTTGAGCAGTGCTTTACTTCCAATTATGTGGTCAATTTTAGAGTAGGTGTGATGTGGTGCTGAGAAGAATGTGTATTCTGTGGATTTGGGGTGGAGAGTTCTGTAAATGTCTATCAGGTTTGCTTGTTCCAGGTCTGAGTTCAAGCCCTGAATATCCTTGTTGATTTTCTGTCTGGTTGATCTGTCTAGTATTGACAGTGGAGTGTTAAAGTCTCCCACTATTATTGTGTGGGAGTCTAAGTCCTTTTGTAAGTCGTTAAGAACTTGCCTTATGCATCTGGGTGCTCCTGCATTGGGTCCATATATGTTTAGGATCGTTAGCTCTTCTTGTTGTATCGATCCTTTTACCATTATGTAATGGCCTTCTTTGTCTCTTTTGATTTTTGTTGCTTTAAAGTCTATTCTATCAGAGATAAGAATTGCAACTCCTGCTTTTTTTTGCTTTCCGTTTGCTTGGTAAATCTTTCTCCATCCCTTTATTTTGAGCCTTTGTGTATCCTTGCATGTGAGATGGGTTTCCTGTATACAGCACACTGATGGGTTTTGGATTTTTATCCAATTTGCCAGTCTGTGTCTTTTGATTGGTGCATTTAGTCCATTTACATTTAGGGTTAATATTGTTATGTGTTAATTTGATACTGCCATTTTGATGCTAAGTGGCTGTTTTGCCTGTTCGTTGTTGTAGATTCTTCATTATGTTGATGAAAGTTCTTTTCTTTAAGAATGTTGAATATTGGCTTCCACTCTCTTCTGGCTTGTAGTGTTTCTGCCGAGAGATCTGCTGTGAGTCTGATGGGCTTCCCTTTGTGGGTGACCCGACCTTTCTCTCTGGCTGCCCTTAGTATTCTCTCCTTTATTTCAACCCTGTTGAATCTAACGATTATGTGCCTTGGGGTTGCTCTTCTTGCAGAATATCTTTGTGGTGTTCTCTGTATTTCCTGCAATTGAGTGTTGGCCTGTCTTGCTAGGTGGGGGAAGTTTTCCTGGATGATGTCCTGAAGAGTATTTTCCAGCTTGGATTCATTCTCTTCATCCCCTTCTGGTACACCTATCAAACGTAGGTTAGGTCTCTTCACATAGTCCCACATTTCTTGGAGACTTTGTTCATTCCTTTTTGCGATTTTTTCTCTAATCTTGGTTTCTCGTTTTATTTCATTGAGTTGGTCTTCGACTTCAGATATTCTTTCTTCTGCTTGGTCGATTCGGCTATTGAAACTTGTGCATGCTTCGCGAAGTTCTCGTATTGTGTTTTTCAGCTCCTTTAATTCATTCATATTCCTCTCTAAGTTATCCATTCTTGTTATCATTTCCTCGAATCTTTTTTCAAGGTTCTTAGTTTCTTTGCATTGATTTAATACATGATCTTTTAGCTCACAAAAGTTTCTCATTATCCATCTTCTGAAGTCTAATTCCGTCATTTCGTCACAGTCATTCTCTGTCCAGTTTTGTTCCCTTGTTGGGGAGGAGTTTTGGTCCTTTCTAGGAGGTGAGGTGTTCTGGTTTCGGGTGTTTTCCTCCTTTTTGCGCTGGTTTCTTCCCATCTTTGTGGATTTGTCCGCTGGTCGTCTGCGTAGTTGCTGACTTTTCGATTGAGTCTCTGAGTGGACACCCAGAATGTTGATGATGAAGTATTTCTGTTGCTTGGTTTTCCTTCTACCAATCTAGCCCCTTCGCTGTACGACTGCTGAGGTTCACTCCAGACCCTGCTTGTCTGCGGTGCACCTCTAGCTGCTGTGGCACAGCGAGGGATGCTACCAGTTTCTTTTTCTGCTATCTTTGTCCCAGGATGATGCCTGCCTAATGTCAGTCTTTTGGATATAGAGGGGTCAGGGAGCTGCTTGAGGAGACAGTTTGTACTTTATAGGGGCTTAATTGCTGAGCTGTGAGCTCTGTTGTTCATTCAGGGCTGTTAGGATGCTATGTTTGATTCTGCTGCAACAGAGTTCATTAAAAAAACCCTTTTTTTTTCTCTGTGTTGAGGGGTTTGGGCTTTATTTTTGGATGTCCGTTGAGGTCCTGCCCGGCTAGGACACAGACTAGCCACTGTTTGCCTGCCGAGGTTCCGCCCTTCTGTCGTGAGACTCGCCCTGGCTCCGCTGTTCTGCTGTGTTCTCTGCCACGTTCTCCGGCGGAGACTCTCTGTTGTAGCGGGTTGCCTCAGCAACGGCAGGCTGTGTCAGCAGTGGGCGTGTATTTCAGTTAGGGCGGGTTGCCTCGGTAATGGTGGCCGCCCCTCCCCCACAGAGAGTCTCGGGCCGTCTGCATGGGGCTTGTTTGAGATCGCGGTTTTGTTCGTCCCACTAGGCCACCCCTAACGCTCTGTCTCGGCAATCCCCTGGGCTGGCCCACTGTCCAAGTCTAGCTCAGTCTCAAGTCCAGCCCTCTCACGTCTAAGGTTGCCAGTACAACAGGGCACCCGGACAAGCGCGCCCTGTAGGGAGCACTGGGCAGGGCCGGCCACCACCACCCCGGCTGCCGGCTTCGCCAGGCGGAGGTTCTGCCTGGTATCCCGCGTCTCCACTTCACTTGGGAATTTCCCCGTTCCATGGGCAACAAAGATCAGTCTGGAAATGCAGCTCAGACTCACCTCTCCGCGGGCAAAACGCAAGCTCCAATCCTGGGTTGTTCTCAGTGCCATCTTCGAAGTGTACAGTTTTCATTGTGTGGAAACCATTGTGAAGGGTTCAATTCCCATTGTGTGAAAACAATTGTGAAGTGTACAGTTTTTATTGTGTGCAATGATTGTGAAGTGTACAGTTCCCATTCTGTGGTTACCATTGTGAAGTGTTCAGTTTCCATTGTGTTGGAACCACTGTGAAGTGCAGAGTTCCCACTGGGTCTAACCATTGTGAAATATAGAGTTCCCATTGTGTGGTAACAATTGTGAATTGTACAGTTTCAATTGTGTGGTAACCATGGTGAAGTGTACAGTTTCCATTGTGTGGTAATTGCTGTCAAGTGTACAGTTTCCCTTTGTGGTAAGAATTGCGCACTGTACAAGTACCATTGTGTGGTAACCATTGTGAAATGTACAGTTACTATTGTGTGGTAACCATTGTGAATTGTACAGTACCCGTTTTTTGGTACTTTACCATAATTACCACACAATGGAGACTGTAAACTTAACAGCGGTTACCACACAATGGGAACTGTACACTTCAAAATTGTTACCACACAATGGAAACTACAGTTCACAATGGTTACATAAAAAGAAAACTTTACACTTCACAATGGTTACACACAATTGTAACTGTACACTTCACAGCAGTTACTACACAATGGAAACTGTACACTTCACAATTGTTACACACAATGGGAATAGTACATTTAAAAATGATTACCACATAATGGGAACTGTACACTTCACAGTGGTTACCAAAAAACGGTAACTGTACACTTTAAAATGTTTACCACACAATAAAAATTGTACACTTCGCAATGATTACCACACAATAAAAACTGTACACTTCACCATGGTGACCAGACAATGGGAACTGTACACTTCACAATGAATACACACAATAAGAGCTCCACACTTCACAATAGTTCCCACATAATCGGAACTGTACACTTCACTATGGTTACCCCACTGTGGGAATTGTACACTTTACAGCAGTTACCACACCATAGAAACTGGGCATTTCACAATGGTTACCACACAGTAATAACTGTACACTTCACAATGGTTATCAGACAATGGAAACTGTACCCTTCACAATAGTTACCACACAATGAAAACTGTACACTTCACAATGGTTACACACTATGAGAACTGTAGGCTTCACACTGGTTACCACACAATGGGAAATTTACACTTCACAATGCTTATGACACAATGGAAACTTTACACTTCACAATGGTTCCCACACAATGGTAAATGTACAGTTTACAATGGTTACAGACAATGGGAAAAGTGCACTTCACGATGGTTACCACACAATTGGATCTTTACACTTCACAATGGTTACAAACAAAGGAAACTGTACACTTCACAATGGTTAAAACACAATGATAACTGTACACTTCACAACGGTTACCACACAATGGAAACTGTACACTTTGCAGTGGTTGGCTCACAATAGAAACTCTACACTTCACAATGGTTACCACACAATGGGAACTGTACACTTCGCAATGGATACCACACAATGGGAACTGTACACTTCGCAATGCTTCCCACACAATGGTAACTGTACACTTCACAGTGTTGACAACACAATGGTAACTGTACACTTCACAATGGTTACACACAATGTAAACTCTACACTTCACAATGGTTACCACACAATGGAAACTGTACACTTCGCAATGGATACCACACAATAAAAATTCTACACTTCGCAGCATTTACCACACAATGGAAACCGTACACTTTACAGTTGTTACCACACAATGAGAACCGTAAACTTTACAATGGTTACACACAATGGTGATTGTACACTTAAAAATGGTTACCACACAATGGTAACTGTACACTTCACAGTGGTTACCTCTCAATGGAAACTCTACACCTCACAATGGTTACCACACAATGGGAACTGTACACTTCACAGTGGTTACCACACAATGGTAACTCTACACTTCACAATGGTTACCACACAATGGGAACTGTGCACGTCACAATGGTTACACACAATGAGAGCTCTACACTTCACAATTGTTCCCGCATAATGGGAACTGTGCACACCACAGCAGTTACCACACAGTCGTAACTGTACACTTCACAATGGTTACACACAATAAGAGCTCTACACTTCACAATAGTTCCCATATAATCGGAACTGTACACTTCACTATGGTTACCACACAGTGGGAACTGTACACTTTACAGCAGTTACCACACCATAGAAACTGGGCATTTCACAATGGTTACCACACAGTAATAACTGTACACTTCACAATGGTTATCAGACAATGGAAACTGTACCCTTCACAATAGTTACCACACAATGAAAACTGTACACTTCACAATGGTTACACACTATGAGAACTGTAGGCTTCACAATGGTTACCACACAATGGGAACTTTACACTTCACAATGCTTATGACACAATGGAAACTTTACACTTCACAATGGTTCCCACACAATGGTAAATGTACAGTTTACAATGGTTACAGACAATGGCAAAGGTGCACTTCACGATGGTTACCACACAATTGGAACTTTACACTTCACAATGGTTACAAACAAAGGAAACTGTACACTTCACAATGGTTAAAACACAATGATAACTGTACACTTCACAACGGTTACCACACAATGGAAACTGTACACTTTGCAGTGGTTAGCTCACAATGGAAACTCTACACTTCACAATGGTTACCACACAATGAGATCTGTACACTTTGCAGCGGTCACCACACAATGGTAACTTTACTTTTCACAATGGTTACACACTATGGGAACTGTACACTTTACAATGGGTACCACACAATGGTGACTGTACACATCACAATGGTTACACACAAGGGGAGCTCTACACTTCAGAATGGTTACAACACAATGAAATCTGGACACTTCACTATGGTTAAACACAATGGGAACTGTACACTTCACAATGGTTACACACAATGGTAAATCTACATTTCTCAGCGGTCACCCCAAAAACGAAACTGCACACTTCACCGTGGTTACCACAAAACAGGAACTGTACACTTCACAATGATTACACACAAATGGAACTGTACACTTCACAATTGTTACCACACAATGGGAAATGTACAATTCACAATTTTTACCACATCATGGGAACTGTAAACTTGACAATGGTTACCACACGATGGGAATGGTACACTTCACAATGGTTACCACACCGTTGGAACTCTACACTTCACAGCGGTTACCACACAATGGGAACTGTACACTTCACAGCGGTTACCACACAATGGGAACTGTACACGTCACAATAGTTACCACACAATAAAAATTGTACGCTTCACAATGCTTACACACAATGGAAACTGTACACTTCACCATCGTTACCACACAATCGGAACTGTAAACCTTACAATGGTTTCCAAACAATAATAACTGTACACTTCACAATGGTTACCACGCAATGGGAACTGTACACTTTACAATGGTTTCCACAAAATGGTAAATGTACACTTCACAATGCTTACCACACAATGGGAACTGTACACATCACAATGGTTACTTGACGATGGTAACTGTACACTTGACAATGGTTACTAAAAATGGAAACTCTAAAATTGACAATGGTTACCACACAATGGTAACTGTACCCTTCACAATGGTTACCACACAATAATAACTGTACACTTCACAATGGTTACCACACAATGGTAACTGCACTCTTCACAGTGGTTACCACACAATGGTAACTGTACACTCTACAATGGTAACCATACAAGGAAAACTGTACACTTCGGAGTCTTTACCACACAATGGTAACTCTACACTTCACAATGGTTACCACACAATAAAAACTGAACACTTCACAATGGTTACACATAATGGGAACTGTACACTTTCCAATGGTTACCACACAATGGGAACTGTACCCTTCACAATGGTTCCCATACAATGATAACTGTACACTTCATCATGGTTACCACACAATGGGAACTGTACACCTCACAATGGTTCCAACTCAATGGTAACTGTACACTTTACAACGGTTACTACCACACAATGGGAATTGTACACTTCACAATGGTTACCACACAATGGTAACTGTACACTTCAAAATGGTCACCACACAATGGGAACTTTACACTTCTCATTGGTTACCACACAATGGGAACTGTACACTTCATAATGGTTATGACACAATTGTACGTGTACACTATGCAGTGGTTACCACACAATGAGAACTTTACACGTCACAATGGTTACCACACAATAGTAACTGTGCATTTCAAAATGGTCACCACACAATGGGAACTGTCCACTTCGCAATGGTTATCGCACAATGGGAACTGCACACTTCACAGGTGTTACAACACAATGGAAACTTTACACTTCTCAATGGTTAGCACACAATGGTAACTGTACCCTTCATAATGTTACCACACAATGGGAACTGTACACTTCACAACGTTGACCACACAATGGTAACTGTACACTTCACTATGATTACCACACAATCGCAACTTTACCCTTCGCAATGGTCACCACAGAATGAGAACTGTGCACTTCGCAATGGTTCCCACACAATGGGAACTGTACGCTTCACAATGGTTACCACACTATGGTAACTGCACACTTTGCAGCGGTTACCACACAATGGGAACTGTACACTTCTAAACTGTTACCTCACAATGGGAACTGTACACTTCACAATGGTTACCACAGAATGGGAACTGTACACTTCGCAATGGATACCACACAATGGGAACTGTACACTTCGCAATGCTTCCCACACAATGGTAACTGTACACTTCACAGTGGTTACAACACAATGGTAACTGTACACTTCACAATGGTTACACACAATGTAAACTCTACACTTCACAATGGTTACCACACAATGGAAACTGTACACTTCGCAATGGATACCACACAATAAGAACTCTACACTTCGCAGCATTTACCACACAATGGAAACCGTACACTTTACAGTTGTTACCACACAATGAGAACCGTAAACTTTACAATGGTTACACACGATGCTGATTGTACACTTAAAAATGGTTACCACACAATGGTAACTGTACACTTCACAGTGGTTACCTCTCAATGGAAACTCTACACCTCACAATGGTTACCACACAATGGGAACTGTACACTTCACAGTGGTTACCACACAATGGTAACTCTACACTTCACAATGGTTACCACACAATGGGAACTGTGCACGTCACAATGGTTACACACAATGACAGCTCTACACTTCACAATTGTTCCCACATAATGGGAACTGTGCACACCACAGCAGTTACCACACAGTCGTAACTGTACACTTCACAATGGTTACACACAATAAGAGCTCTAAACTTCACAATAGTTCCCACATAATCGGAACTGTACACTTCACTATGGTTACCACACGGTGGGAACTGTACACTTTACAGCAGTTACCACACCATAGAAACTGGGCATTTCACAATGGTTACCACACAGTAATAACTGTACACTTCACAATGGTTATCAGACAATGGAAACTGTACCCTTCACCATAGTTACCACACAATGAAAACTGTACACTTCACAATGGTTACACACTATGAGAACTGTAGGCTTCACAATGGTTACCACACAATGGGAACTTTACACTTCACAATGCTTATGACACAATGGAAACTTTACACTTCACAATGGTTCCCACACAATGGTAAATGTACAGTTTACAATGGTTACAGACAATGGCAAAAGTGCACTTCACGATGGTTACCACACAATTGGAACTTTACACTTCACAATGGTTACAAACAAAGGAAACTGTACACTTCACAATGGTTAAAACACAATGATAACTGTACACTTCACAACGGTTACCACACAATGGAAACTGTACACTTTGCAGTGGTTAGCTCACAATGGAAACTCTACACTTCACAATGGTTACCACACAATGGGATCTGTACACTTTGCAGCGGTCACCACACAATGGTAACTTTACTTTTCACAATGGTTACACACTATGGGAACTGTACACTTTACAATGGGTACCACACAATGGTGACTGTACACATCACAATGGTTACACACAAGGGGAGCTCTACACTTCAGAATGGTTACAACACAATGAAATCTGGACACTTCACTATGGTTAAACACAATGGGAACTGTACACTTCACAATGGTTACACACAATGGTAAATCTACATTTCTCCGCGGTCACCCCAAAAACGAAACTGCACACTTCACCGTGGTTACCACAAAACAGGAACTGTACACTTCACAATGATTACACACAAATGGAACTGTACACTTCACAATTGTTACCACACAATGGGAAATGTACAATTCACAATTTTTACCACATCATGGGAACTGTACACTTGACAATGGTTACCACACAATGGGAATGGTACACTTCACAATGGTTACCACACCGTTGGAACTCTACACTTCACAGCGGTTACCACACAATGGGAACTGTACACTTCACAGCGGTTACCACACAATGGGAACTGTACACATCACAATAGTTACCACACAATAAAAGTTGTACGCTTCACAATGCTTACACACAATGGAAACTGTACACTTCACCATCGTTACCACACAATCGGAACTGTAAACCTTACAATGGTTTCCAAACAATAATAACTGTACACTTCACAATGGTTACCACGCAATGGGAACTGTACACTTTACAATGGTTTCCACAAAATGGTAAATGTACACTTCACAATGCTTACCACACAATGGGAACTGCACACATCACAATGGTTACTTGACGATGGTAACTGTACACTTGACAATGGTTACTAAAAATGGAAACTCTAAAATTGACAATGGTTACCACACAATGGTAACTGTACCCTTCACAATGGTTACCACACAATAATAACTGTACACTTCACAATGGTTACCACACAATGGTAACTGCACTCTTCACAGTGGTTACCACACAATGGTAACTGTACACTTTACAATGGTAACCATACAACGGAAACTGTACACTTCGGAGTCTTTACCACACAATGGTAACTCTACACTTCACAATGGTTACCACACAATAAAAACTGAACACTTCACAATGGTTACACATAATGGGAACTGTACACTTTCCAATGGTTACCACACAATGGGAACTGTACCCTTCACAATGGTTCCCATACAATGATAGCTGTACACTTCATCATGGTTACCACACAATGGGAACTGTACACCTCACAATGGTTCCAACTCAATGGTAACTGTACACTTTACAACGGTTACTATCACACAATGGGAATTGTACACTTCACAATGGTTACCACACAATGGTAACTGTACACTTTACAACGGTTACTACCACACAATGGGAATTGTACACTTCACAATGGTTACCACACAATGGTAACTGTACACTTCAAAATGGTCACCACACAATGGGAACTTTACACTTCTCATTGGTTACCACACAATGGGAACTGTACACTTCATAATGGTTATGACACAATTGTACGTGTACACTATGCAGTGGTTACCACACAATGAGAACTTTACACGTCACAATGGTTACCACACAATAGTAACTGTGCATTTCAAAATGGTCACCACACAATGGGAACTGTCCACTTCGCAATGGTTATCGCACAATGGGAACTGCACACTTCACAGGTGTTACAACACAATGGAAACTTTACACTTCTCAATGGTTAGCACACAATGGTAACTGTACCCTTCATAATGTTACCACACAATGGGAACTGTACACTTCACAACGTTGACCACACAATGGTAACTGTACACTTCACTATGATTACCACACAATCGCAACTTTACCCTTCGCAATGGTCACCACAGAATGAGAACTGTGCACTTCGCAATGGTTCCCACACAATGGGAACTGTACGCTTCACAATGGTTACCACACTATGGTAACTGCACACTTTGCAGCGGTTACCACACAATGGGAACTGTACACTTCTAAACTGTTACCTCACAATGGGAACTGTACACTTCACAATGGTTACCACAGAATGGGAACTGTACACTTCGCAATGGATACCACACAATGGGAACTGTACACTTCGCAATGCTTCCCACACAATGGTAACTGTACACTTCACAGTGGTTACAACACAATGGTAACTGTACACTTCACAATGGTTACACACAATGTAAACTCTACACTTCACAATGGTTACCACACAATGGAAACTGTACACTTCGCAATGGATACCACACAATAAGAACTCTACACTTCGCAGCATTTACCACACAATGGAAACCGTACACTTTACAGTTGTTACCACACAATGAGAACCGTAAACTTTACAATGGTTACACACGATGCTGATTGTACACTTAAAAATGGTTACCACACAATGGTAACTGTACACTTCACAGTGGTTACCTCTCAATGGAAACTCTACACCTCACAATGGTTACCACACAATGGGAACTGTACACTTCACAGTGGTTACCACACAATGGTAACTCTACACTTCACAATGGTTACCACACAATGGGAACTGTGCACGTCACAATGGTTACACACAATGACAGCTCTACACTTCACAATTGTTCCCACATAATGGGAACTGTGCACACCACAGCAGTTACCACACAGTCGTAACTGTACACTTCACAATGGTTACACACAATAAGAGCTCTACACTTCACAATAGTTCCCACATAATCGGAACTGTACACTTCACTATGGTTACCACACAGTGGGAACTGTACACTTTACAGCAGTTACCACACCATAGAAACTGGGCATTTCACAATGGTTACCACACAGTAATAACTGTACACTTCACAATGGTTATCAGACAATGGAAACTGTACCCTTCACAATAGTTACCACACAATGAAAACTGTACACTTCACAATGGTTACACACTATGAGAACTGTAGGCTTCACAATGGTTACCACACAATGAAAACTTTACACTTCACAATGCTTATGACACAATGGAAACTTTACACTTCACAATGGTTCCCACACAATGGTAAATGTACAGTTTACAATGGTTACGGACAATGGCAAAAGTGCACTTCACGATGGTTACCACACAATTGGAACTTTACACTTCACAATGGTTACAAACAAAGGAAACTGTACACTTCACAATGGTTAAAACACAATGATAACTGTACACTTCACAACGGTTACCACACAATGGAAACTGTACACTGTGCAGTGGTTAGCTCACAATGGAAACTCTACACTTCACAATGGTTACCACACAAAGGGATCTGTACACTTTGCAGCAGTCACCACACAATGGTAACTTTACTTTTCACAATGGTTACACACTATGGGAACTGTACACTTTACAATGGGTACCACACAATGGTGACTGTACACATCACAATGGTTACACACAAGGGGAGCTCTACACTTCAGAATGGTTACAACACAATGAAATCTGGACACTTCACTATGGTTAAACACAATGGGAACTGTACACTTCACAATGGTTACACACAATGTTAAATCTACATTTCTCCGCGGTCACCCTGAAAACGAAACTGCACACTTCAGAATGGTTACCACAAAACAGGAACTGTACACTTCACAATGATTACACACAAATGGAACTGTACACTTCACAATTGTTACCACACAATGGGAAATGTACAATTCACAATTTTTACCACATCATGGGAACTGTACACTTGACAATGGTTACCACACAATGGGAATGGTACACTTCACAATGGTTACCACACAGTTGGAACTCTACACTTCACAGCGGTTACCACACAATGGGAACTGTACACTTCACAGCGGTTACCACACAATGGTAACTGTACACGTCACAATAGTTACCACACAATAAAAACTGTACGCTTCACAATGCTTACACACAATGGAAACTGTACACTTCACCATCGTTACCACACAATCGGAACTGTAAACCTTACAATGGTTTCCAAACAATAATAACTGTACACTTCACAATGGTTACCACGCAATGGGAACTGTACACTTTACAATGGTTTCCACAAAATGGTAAATGTACACTTCACAATGCTTACCACACAATGGGAACTGTACACATCACAATGGTTACTTGACGATGGTAACTGTACACTTGACAATGGTTACTAAAAATGGAAACTCTAAAATTGACAATGGTTACCACACAATGGTAACTGTACCCTTCACAATGGTTACCACACAATAATAACTGTACACTTCACAATGGTTACCACACAATGGTAACTGCACTCTTCACAGTGGTTACCACACAATGGTAACTGTACACTCTACAATGGTAACCATACAACGGAAACTGTACACTTCGGAGTCTTTACCACACAATGGTAACTCTACACTTCACAATGGTTACCACACAATAAAAACTGAACACTTCACAATGGTTACACATAATGGGAACTGTACACTTTCCAATGGTTACCACACAATGGGAACTGTACCCTTCACAATGGTTCCCATACAATGATAACTGTACACTTCATCATGGTTACCACACAATGGGAACTGTACACTTCACAATGGTTCCAACTCAATGGTAACTGTACACTTTACAACGGTTACTACCACACAATGGGAATTGTACACTTCACAATGGTTACCACACAATGGTAACTGTACACTTCAAAATGGTCACCACACAATGGGAACTTTACACTTCTCATTGGTTACCACACAATGGGAACTGTACACTTCATAATGGTTATGACACAATTGTACGTGTACACTATGCAGTGGTTACCACACAATGAGAACTTTACACGTCACAATGGTTACCACACAATAGTAACTGTGCATTTCAAAATGGTCACCACACAATGGGAACTGTCCACTTCGCAATGGTTATCGCACAATGGGAACTGCACACTTCACAGGTGTTACAACACAATGGAAACTTTACACTTCTCAATGGTTAGCACACAATGGTAACTGTACCCTTCATAATGTTACCACACAATGGGAACTGTACACTTCACAACGTTGACCACACAATGGTAACTGTACACTTCACTATGATTACCACACAATCGCAACTTTACCCTTCGCAATGGTCACCACAGAATGAGAACTGTGCACTTCGCAATGGTTCCCACACAATGGGAACTGTACGCTTCACAATGGTTACCACACTATGGTAACTGCACACTTTGCAGCGGTTACCACACAATGGGAACTGTACACTTCTAAACTGTTACCTCACAATGGGAACTGTACACTTCACAATGGTTACCACAGAATGGGAACTGTACACTTCGCAATGGATACCACACAATGGGAACTGTACACTTCGCAATGCTTCCCACACAATGGTAACTGTACACTTCACAGTGGTTACAACACAATGGTAACTGTACACTTCACAATGGTTACACACAATGTAAACTCTACACTTCACAATGGTTACCACACAATGGAAACTGTACACTTCGCAATGGATACCACACAATAAGAACTCTACACTTCGCAGCATTTACCACACAATGGAAACCGTACACTTTACAGTTGTTACCACACAATGAGAACCGTAAACTTTACAATGGTTACACACGATGCTGATTGTACACTTAAAAATGGTTACCACACAATGGTAACTGTACACTTCACAGTGGTTACCTCTCAATGGAAACTCTACACCTCACAATGGTTACCACACAATGGGAACTGTACACTTCACAGTGGTTACCACACAATGGTAACTCTACACTTCACAATGGTTACCACACAATGGGAACTGTGCACGTCACAATGGTTACACACAATGACAGCTCTACACTTCACAATTGTTCCCACATAATGGGAACTGTGCACACCACAGCAGTTACCACACAGTCGTAACTGTACACTTCACAATGGTTACACACAATAAGAGCTCTACACTTCACAATAGTTCCCACATAATCGGAACTGTACACTTCACTATGGTTACCACACAGTGGGAACTGTACACTTTACAGCAGTTACCACACCATAGAAACTGGGCATTTCACAATGGTTACCACACAGTAATAACTGTACACTTCACAGTAGTTACCACACAATTTAACCTGTGCACCTTACAATGGTTACCACACAATTGGAACTGTACACTTCACAATGGTTGTCACACAGTGGTAACTGTACATTTCACAATCGTTACCACACAGTAAGAATTGTACACTTCAAAATTTTTACCACAAAATGAAAACTGTACCCTTCACAATGGTTCCTAAACAATGAGGACTGGACACTTCACAATGGTTCCCACACAATCAGAACTGTACACTTCACAGTGGTTACACACAAGGGTTACTGTAAGCTTCACAGCGGTTATTACACAATGGTAACTGTACACTTCACAATGGTTAGCACCCAATGGAAACTGTACCACACAATGGTTACACACAATGGGAACTGTGCACTTCACAATTGTTACCACACAATGGGACCTGTACACTTTCCAATGGTTAAACACAATGGGAACTGTACACTTCACAGCAGTTACCACACAATGGGAACTCTCCACTTCACAATGGTTACACACAATGATAACTGTACACTTCACAATGGTTACACACAATGGGAACTGTACACTTCACATTGGGTACCACACAATGGTAACTGTACACTTCACAATGGTTACACACAATTGTAACTGTACACTCCACAGCAGTTACCACACAATAGGAACCACACACTTCACAATAGTTAAACACTAAGAGAACTGTACATTTCACAATGGTTACACACAATGGAAACTGTACATTTCTCAATACTTACCACGGAATGGAAACTGTACTGTTTGCAAAGGTTACCACACAATGGGAACTGCACACTTCATATCGATTACCACACAATGAAAACTGTACACTTCACAGCGTTTACCACACAATGGAAACTCTACACTTCACAATGCTTACTACACAATGGAAACTGTACACTTCACAATGGTTACTACACAATGGAAACTGTACACTTCACAATCGTTATCAAACAATAATAAGCATACCCTTCACAATGGTTACCACCCAATGATAACTGTACACTTCGCAGTGGTTCCCACAGAATGGGAACTGTACACTTTGCAATGGTTCCCACACAATGGAAACTCTGCACTTCACAGCGATTACCACACAATAAGAACTGTACACTTCAAAATTTTTACCACAAAATGAAAACTGTACACTTCACAATTGTTACCACACAATGGGAACTGTACACTTCACAATGGTTACCACACAATGATAACTGTACACTTCACAACATTTACCACACATTGGGAACTGTACACTTTGCCACGGTTAGCACACAAAGGTAACTGTACACTTCACAATGTCTATTACACAATGGGATCTGTACACTTTGCAGCGGTTACCACACAATGGTAACTGTACACTTCATAATGGTTACACACTAGAAAAACTGAACACTTCACAATGGTTAACACAAAATGGTAACTGTACAATTCACAGCGGTTACCACACAATGGTAACTGTACACATTACAGTGGTTTTACACAAGGGAAACTTTACATTTCAGGTTGGTTACAAACCAATGGAAACTGTACACTTCACAATGGTTAAACACAATGGTAACTGTACACTTTACAATGGTTACCACACAATGGGATCTGTACACTTTGCCCTGGTTGCTACACAATGGTTACTGTACCCTTCACAATGATTACACACACAGTATGAGAACTTTACACTTCACAATGGTTACCACTCAATGGAAACTGTACACTTCACAGCGGTTACCACACAATGGTAACTGTACACATCACAGTGGTTACACACGAGGGGTTCTGTACACTTCAGAATGGTTACAACACTATAAAAACTGTACACTTCAAAATGATTAAACACAATGGGAACTGTACACTTCACCATGGTTACCACACAATGGGAACCATACACTTCACAATGGTTACACACAATGGGAACTGTACACTTCAAAATTGTTACCACACAAGGAGAACTGTACACTTCACAATAGTTACCACACAATGGGAACTATACCCTTCACAATTGTTACCACACAATGGGAATGGTGCATTTTACAATGGTTACACACAATGGGAACTGTACACTTCACAGCGGTTACCACACAATGGGAACTGTACACTTCATAATGGTTACACACAATGGGAACTGGTGCGATGCGCTGAGACTTACCCAAGTTTTGTTTTTGTTCTGAAGACAAAAATTTCCCATGTTGGTCAAGCCTGTCTCGAACACGCATCCTCGAAATTTATCTGCGTTGGTCTTTGAAGCGCCTAAATGACAGGTTCCTGTGAGCCAACGTTCCTGGCTGGCTGAGATTCATGCTTGTGCTGAGGCCTTATAGGGCTTCCATGTACAGTCCAAATTTCAATGTACGTGCGGCAGAAGCGAGCACATGCCGTGCCCAGCTCAGCTTTATTATTTCTCTCGATTTATGTCGTTTATAGCAAGCGGGTAACGCTGTGTTGGTCGAGGCCAGTCTCGAATTTCTGATCTCACTGTCCACGTAGCTCGACATTCCACTGTCATGGGATTTCAGGTGTGATGCGCCGAGCCTAACCCAAGTTTTGTTTTTGCTCTGAAGACGGAAATTTCCCATGTTGGTCGGGCGGGTCTCAAACACGCGTTCTCGAAATTTTTATTACGTTGGTTTTTGAAGCGCCTAAATGAAATGTTCCTGTGAGCCACCGTACCTGGCAGGCCGAGTTTCATGCTCGCACTGAGGCCTTTTCGGGCTTCTATGTAGATTCCCAATTTCAGTGTACATGCTGCCGAAGCAAGCACATGTCATGCCTGGCTCAGCTTTTTTATTTCTTTTGGTTTTAATGTTGTTTATAGCAAGCGGGTAGCGCTTTGTCGGTCAAGGCCAGTCTCGAATTTGGGATCTTACTGTCGGCCCGGCTCGACATTCCACTGTCATGGGATGACAGGTGTGATGCGCCGAGCCTAACCCAAGTTTTGTTTCCGTTCTGAAGATGTAAATTTCCCATGTTGGTCAGGCGGGTCTCGAACACGCATCCTCGAAATTTTTCTGCGTTGGTCTTCGAAGCGCCTAAATGACAGGTTCCTGTGATCCACCGTACCTGGCAGAACGAGTTTCATGTAAGCACTGAGGTTTTGTCGGGCTTCTATGTAGAGTTTCAATTTCAGTGTATGTGCTGCTGAAGCGAGCACATGCCGTGCCCGGCTCAGCTTATATATTACTGTCGGTTTTTATGTTGTTATAGCAAGTGGGTAGTGCTCTTTCGGTCAAGGACAGTTTCGAATTTGTGATCTCACTTTCCGCCCGGCTCGACATTCCAATGTCATGGGATTATAGGTTTGATGCCCCGAACCTAACCCAAGTTTTTTTTCCGTTCTGAAGACGGAAATTGCTTATGTTGGTGGGGCGGGTCTCAAACACGCATTCTCGAAATATTTCTTGCGTTGGTCTTGGAAGCATCTAAATGAAAGTTTCCTGTGAGCAACCATATCTTGCAGGCCGAGTTTCATGTTAGCACTGAGGCCTTTTGAAGCTTCTATGTAGAGTCCCAATTTCAGTGTACGTGCTGCCTAAGCGAGCACATGCCGTGGCTGGCTCAGCTTTTTTATTTCTTTCTGTTCTTATGTTGTTTATAGCAAGCGAGTAGCGCTGTGTCGGTCGAGGCCAGTCTCCAATTTCTGACCTAACTGTGCGTTCTGCTCAACATTCCAATGTCATGGGATGACAGGTGTGATGCACCGAGCCTGACCGCAGCTTTGTTTCCGTTCTGAAGACGGAAATTTTCCATGTTGGTCGGGCGGATCTCGAACACGCATTATCAAAATATTTTTTGCGTTGGTCTTCAAAGCGCCTAAATGACAGGCTTCTGTGAGCCACCATACCTGGCAGGCAGAGTTTCATGCTAACGCTGAGGCATTCTCGGGCTTCTATGTAGAGTCCCGATTTCAGTGTATGTGCTGCCGAAACGAGCACATGCCGTGCCCGGCTCAGCTTTTATATTTCTCTCGATTTATGTTGTTTGTAGCAAGCGGGTAGCGGTGTGTTGGTCGAGGCCAGTCTCAAATTGGTGATCTCACTGTCCGCCCAGCTCAACATTCCACTGTCATGGGATGACAGGTGTGATGCCCCGAGCCTAATCCAAGTTTTGTTTTGGTTCTGGAGACAAAAATTTCCCATGTTGGTCGGGCGAGTCTTGAACACGCATCCTCGAAATTTTTTGCGTTCCTCTTCGAAGCGCCTAAATGAAAGGTTCCTGTGAGCCACCATACCTGGCAGGCCGAGATTTATGCTAGCACTGAGGCCTTTTCAGGCTTCTATGTAGAGTCCCAATTTCAGTCTACATGCTGCTGAATTGAGCACATGCCATGCCCGGCTCAGCTCTTGTATTTTTTTCCGTTTTTGTGTTGTTTATAGCAAGCGGGTAGCACTGTGTCAGTCGACGCCAGTCTCGAATTTGTGATCTCACTGTCCGCCCGGCTCGACATTCCACTGTCATGGGATTACAGGTGTGATGTGCCAAGCCTAACCCAAGTTTTGTTTCCGTTCTGAAGACGGAAATTTCTTATGTTGGTCGGGCAAGTCTCGAACACGCATCCTCGAAACTTTTTTGCGTTTGTCTTTGAAACGCCTAAATGACAGGTTTCTGTGAGCCACCGTACCTAACATGCCGAGTTTCATGTTAGGGCTGAGGCCTTTTTAAGCTTCTATGTAGAGACCCAATTTCAGTGTACGTGCTGCAGAAGCGAGCACATGCCATGCCCGGCTCAGCTTTATTATTTCTTTTGGTTTTTATATTGTTAATAGCAAGCGGGTAGCGCTGTGTCGGTCGAGGCCAGTCTCGAATTTGTGATCTCACTGTCCGCCCGGCTCGACCTTCCACTGTCATGGGATTGCAGGTGTGATGAGCCGAGCCTAACCCAAGTTTTGTTTCCGTTCTGAAGATGGAAATTTTCCATGTTGGTCGGGCGGGTCTCAAACATGCATCCTTGAAACTTTTTTGCATTGTTCTTCGAAGTGCCTAAATAACAGGTTCTTGTGAGCCACCGTACCAGGCAGGACAAGTTTCCTGCTAGCACTGAGGCGTGTTCTGGCTTCTATGTGGAGTCCCAATTTCAGTGTACATGCTGCCGAAATGAGCACATGCCATGTGCGGCTCAGGTTTATTATTTCTTTCGGTTTTTATGTTGTTTATAGCAAGCAGGTAGGGCTGTGTCGGTTGAGGCCAGTCTAGAATTTGGAATCTCACTGTCTGCCTTGCTCGACATTCCACTGTCATGGGATTACAGGTGTGATGCGCCAAGCCTAACCCAAGTTTTGTTTTCGTTCTAAAGATGGACATTTCCCACGTTGGTCGGGCAGGTCACAAACAGGCATTCTCAAAATTTTTGTTGTGTTGGTCTTCAAAGTGCCTAAATGACAGGTTCCTGTGAGCCACCGTACGTGGCAGGCCGAGTTTTATGTTAGCGCTGAGGCCTTTTCAGGCTCCTATGTAGGGTTCCAATTTCAGTGTATGTGCTGTTGAAGCAAGCACATGCTGTGCCCAGCTAAGCTTTATTATGTTTTTCGGTTTTGATGTTGTTTATAGCAAGCGGGTTGCATTGTGTCGGTAGAGGCCAGTCTCGAATTTGGGATCTCACTGTCCGGCCGGCTTGACATTCCGCTGTCATGGGATTACAGGTATGATGCGCCGAGCCTAACCCAAGTTTCGTTTTTGTTCTGAAAACGGACATGTTCCAAGTTGGTCGGCGGGTCACCAACAGGCATCCTCAAAGTTATTTTTGCATTGGTCTTCGAAGTGCCTAAAGGACAGGTTTCTGTGAGCCATCGCGCCTGGCAGGCTGAGTTTCATGTTAGCGCTTGGGCCAATTCGGGCTTCTATGTAGAGTCCCAATTTCAGTGCACATGCTGCCGAAGCTAGCACATGCCTTGCTTGGCTCAGCTTTATTATTATTTTCGGTTTTTATTTTGTTTATAGCAAGTGGGAAGCTCTGTGCCGGTTGAGGCCAGTCTCGAATTTGGGATCTCACTGTCCGCCCAGCTCGACATTCTGCCGTCATGGGATTACAGGTGTGATGTGCGGAGCCTCACCCCAGTTTTGCTTCCGTTCTGAAGACGGACATTTCCCACGTTGGTCAGGCGGGTCATGAAGAGTCATCCTCAAAAATTTTTTTGCGTTGGTCTTCAAAGTGCCTAAGTGACAGATTCCTGTGAGACACCGTACTTGGCAGGCCGAGTTTCATGTTAGCACTGAGGCCTATTCGGGCTTCTATGTAGAGTCCCAATTTCAGTGTACGTGCTGCCGAAGCGAGCACATGCCGTGCCCGGCTCAGCTTTATTTCTTTCGGTTTTCATGTTGTTTATAGCAAGCGGGTAGTGCTGTGTCGGTTGAGGCCAGTCTCGAATTTGGGATTTCACTGTCTGCCCGGCTTGACATTCTGCTGTCATGGGATTACAGGTGTGATGCCCCGAGCCTAACCCAAGTTTTGTTTCCGTTCTGAAGACGGACATTTTCCACGTTGGTCAGGCGGGTCGCGAACAGGTATTTTCCAAATTTTTATTGCATTGATCTTCAAAGGGCCTAAATGACAGGTTCCTGTTATTCATCGTACCTGGTAGGCCAAGTTTCATGTTAACGCAGAGGCCTTTTCAAGCTTTCATGTAGAGTCCCAAATTCAGTGTAAGTGCTGCCGAAGCGAGTACATGCCATGCCCGGCTCAGCTTTATTATTTCTTTCGGTTTTTATGTTTTTTATAGCAAGCGGGTAGTGCCGTGTCGGTCAAGGCCAGTCTCGAATTTGGGATCTCACTGTCTGCCCGGCTCGACATTTTGCTGTCATGGGATTACGGGTGTGGTGCACCGTGCCTAACCCAAGTTTTGTTTTTGTTCTGAAGACGGATATTTTCCACATTAGTCGGGCAGGTCATGAACACGCATCCTCAAAATTTTTGTTGCATTGGTCTTCAAAGCGCCTAAATGACAGGTTCCTGTGAGCCACCATACCTGGCAAGCCGAGTTTCCTGTTAGCGCTGATGCCTTTTCGTGCTCCTATGTAGAGTCCCAATTTCAGTGTACGTGTTGCCACAGCGAGCACATGCCATGCCCGGCTCAGCTTTATGATTTCTTTCAGTTTTTATGTTGTTTATAGCAAGCGGGTAGCGCTCAGTCAATCGAGGCCTGTCTCGAATTTGGGATCTCACTGTCCGCTCGGCTCGACATTCCACTGTTATGGGATTACAGGTTTGATGCGCTGAGCTTAACCCAAGTTTTGTTTCCGTTCTGAAGACGGACATATCCCACGGTGGTCGGGCGGGTTATGAACAGGCATCCTCGAAATATTTTTTGCGTTTGTCTTCAAAGCGCATAATGATAGGTTTCTGTGAGACACTGTACCTGGCAGGCCGAGTTTCATGTAAGCACTGAGGATTTTCAGGCTCCTATGTTGAGTCCCAATTTCAGTGTACGTGGTGCCAAAGCAAGCACATGCCGTGCCCAGCTCAGCTTTATTATTTCTTTCAGTTTCTATGTGGTTTATAGCAAGCGGGTAGCGCTGTGTCGGTCGAGGCTGGTCTCGAATGTGGGATCTCAATGTCCGCCCAGCTCGACAATCCTCTTTCATGGGACTACAAGTTTCATGCGCCGAGCCTAACCCAAGTTTAGTTTTTGCTCTGAAGATGGACATTTCCCACGTTGGTGGGGTGGGTCACGAACAGGCATCCTTGAAATTTTTTCTGCGTTGGTCTTAAAGCACCTAAATGGCAGGTTCCTGTGAGCCACCGTACCTGGCAGGCCGAGTTTCCTGTTGGCGCTGAGGCCTTTTCGGGTCCTACGTAGCATCCCAATTTCAGTGTACGTGTTGCCGAAGTGAGCACATGTCGTGTCCGGCTCAGCTTCATTATTTCTATCGGTATTTATGTTGTTTATAGCAAGCGGGTAGCGCTGTGTCGGTAGAGGCCAGTCTCGAATTTGGGATCTCACTGTCTGCCCGTCTCAACATTCCGCTGTCATGGGACTACAGGTGTGATGCACCGAGCCTAACCCATGTTTTGTTTCCGTTCTGAAGACAGACATTTCTCACGTTGGTAGGGCGGGTCACGAACAGGCATCCTCAAAATTTTTTTACGGTTGTCTTCAAAGGCCTAAATGACAGGTTCCGATGAGCCACCATACCTGGCAGGCCGAGTTTCCTGTTAGCGCTGAGGCCTTTTCGGGCTCTTATGCAGAGTCCCAATTTCAGTGTACATGCTGACGAAGCGGGCACATGCCGTGCCTGGCTCAGCTTTATTATTTCTTTTGGTTTTTATGTTGTTCATTGCAAGCGGATTAGCACTGTATCAGTCGAGGCCTGTCTCGAATTTGAGATCTCACTGTCCACCCGGCTCGACATTCTGCTGTCATGGAATTACAGGTGTGATGCGCCGAGCCTAAACCAAGTTCTGTTTTAGTTCTGAAGTCGGACATTTCCCACGTTTGTCGGGCAGGTCTCGAAAAGGCATTCTCGAAATTTTCTTTGCATTCGTCTTCAAAGCGCCTAAATGACAGGTTTCTGTGAGCCACCGTACCTTGCAGGCTGAGTTTCATGTTACTGCTGAGGTTTTTCTGGGCTCCTCTGTCGAGTCTCAATTTCAGTGTACATAGTGCCAAAGCGAGCACATGCCGTGCCTGGCTCACCTTTATTATTTCTTTCGGTTTTTATGTTGTTCATTGCAAGCGGTTAGCGCTGTGTCAGTCGAGGCCTGTCTCGAATTTGGGATCTCACTCTTTGCCCGGCTCGACATTTTGTTGTCATGGGACTACAGGTGTGATGTGACGAGCCTAACAGAAGCTTTGTTTTCGTTCTGAATACGAACATTTCCCACGTTGGTGGGGCGAGTAACGAACAAGCATCCTCGAAATATTTTTTGGGTTGGTCTTCAAAGCGCCTAAATGACAGGTTCCTGTGAGCCACCGTACCTAGAAGGCCGAGTTTCATCTTAGTGCTGAGGCTTTTTCAGGCTCCTATCTAGAGTCCCAATTTCAGTATACGTGCTGCCGAAGCTAGCACATGGCATGCCTGGCTCAGCTTTATTATTTCTTTCGGTTTTTATCTTGTCTATAGCAAGCAGGTAGCGCTTTGTCAGTCGAGGCCAGACTCGAATTTGGGATCTAAATTTCCTCCTGGCTTGACATTCCGCTGTCATGGGATTACAGTTGTGATGTGCTGAGCCTAACCCAAGTTTTGTTTCCGTTCTGAAGACGGACAATTTTCACATTGGTCGGGTGGGTCACAAACAGGCATCCTCGAAATATTTTTTGCGTTGGTCTTCAAAGCGCCTAAATGGCAGGTTCCTGTGAGCCACCGTACCTGGCAGGCCGAGTTTCATGTTAGCGCTGAGGCCTTTTCGAGCTCCTATGTAGAGTCCTGATTTCAGTGTACATGCTGCCGAAGCGAGCACATGCCGTGACCGGCTAAGTTTTATTATTATTTCTTTCGGTTTTTATGTTGTTTATAGCAAGCGGATAGTGCTGTGTCAATCGAGGCCAGTCTCGAATCTGGGATCCCACTGTCCGCCCGGCTCGACATTCTGCTGTCATGGGATTACAGGTGTGATGCACTGAGCCTGACCCAAGTTTTGTTTTCGTTCTGAAGATGGACATTTCCCACGTTGGTCGGGCAGGTCTCGAACAAGCATCCTCGAAGTATTTTTTGCGTCGGTCTTCAAAGCGTCTAAATGACAGCTTTCTGTTAGCCATTGTACCTGGCAGGCCGAGTTTCATGTTAGCGCTCAGGCCTTTTCAGGCTCCTATGTAGAGTCCCAATTCCAGTGTTTGTGCTGCCAAAGCAAGCACATGCCATGCCCGGTTCAGCTTTATTATTTCTTTTGATTTTTATGTTGTTTATAGCAAGCGAGTAGTGCTGTGTCGGTCGAGGCCAGTCTAGAATTTGGAATCTCACTATGCGCCCAGCTCGACATTTTGCTGTCATGGGATTACAGGTGTGATGCGCTGAGCCTAACCGAAGTTTTGTTTTTGTTCTGAAGACGGACATGTCCCACGTTGGTCGGGCAGGTCATGAACAGGCATCCTCGAAATTTTTTCTGCGTTGGTCTTCAAAGCGCCTAAATGGCAGGTTTCTGTGAGCCACCGTACCTGGCAGGTCGAGTTTCATGTTAGCACTGAGATGTTTTCGGGCTCCTATGTAGAGTTTCGATTTCAGTGTATGCACTGCCAAAGCGAGCACATGCTGTGTACGGCTCAGCTTTATTATTTTTTTCGGTTTTTATGTTGTTTATTGCAAGCGGGTAGCGCCATGTGGGTCAAGGCCAGTCTCGAATTTGGGATATCACTGTCTGTTCTTCTCGACATTTTGCTGTCATGGGATTACAGGTGTGATGCACCGAGTCTAACCCAAGTTTTGTTTCCGTTCTGAAGACGGACATTTCTCATGTTGGTCAAGCAGGTCACAAAGAGCCATCCTCGAAATTTTTTTTGCGTTGGTCTTCTAAGCGCCTAAATGACAGCTTTCTGTGAGCCACTGTACGTACCTGGCAGGCCGAGTTTCAGATTAGCGCTAAGGCCTTTTCGGGCTCCTATGTAGAGTCCCTGAGTGTACATGCTGACGAAGCGAGCACATGCCGTGCCCAACTCAGCTTTATTATTTCTTTCGGTTTTTATGTGATTTATAGCAAGCAGGTAGCGCTGTGTCGGTCGAGGCCAGTCTTGAATTTGGGATCTCACTCTACGCCCGGTGCGACACTCCACTGTCATGAAATTACAGATGTGATGCGCCGAGCCTAACCCAAGTTTTGTATTTGTTCTGATGACAGACATTGCCCACGTTGGTCAAGCGGGTCACGAAAAGTAATCCTCAACATTTTTTGCATTGATCTTCCAAGCCCCAAAATGGCAGGTTCCTGTGAGCCACCATACCTGGCAGGCCGACATTCATGTTAGCGCTGAGGTTTTTTCATGCTCCTATGTAAAGTGTACCCAATTTAAGTGTACGTGCTGCCGAAGCAAGCACATGCCGTGCCTGGCTCAGCTTCATTATTACTTTCGGTTTTTCTGTGGTTTATAGCAAACGGGTAGCGCTGTGTCAGTAAAGGCAATTTTCGAATTTGGGATCTCACTGTCCACCCAGCTGGACATTCCGCTGTCATGGAATTACAGGTGTGATGCGCCCAGCCTAACCCAAGTTTTGTTTTTGTTCTGAAGACGGACATTTCTCACGTTGGTCGGGCGGGTCACGAACAGTCATCCTCGAAATATTTTTTGCATTGGTCTTCAAAGGGCCTAAATGAAAGATTCCTGTAAGCCACCGTACATGGCAGGCCGAGGTTCATGTTAGCACTTAGGCCCATTCGGGCTCCTATGTAGAGTCCCAATTTTAGTGTATGTGCTGCCGAACAAGCACATGCCATGCCCGGCTCAGCTTTATTATTTCTTTTGGTTTTCATGTGGTTTATAGCAAGCGAATAGTGCTGTGTTGGACGAGGCCAGTCTCGAATTTGAAATCTCACTGTCCGCCCGGCTCAACATTCTGCTGTCATGAAATTAGAGGTGTGATGCGCCGAGATAAAACCCGGTTTAGTTTCCGTTCTGAAGATGAACATTTCCCACGTTGTTCGGGAGGGACACGAACAGGCATTTTCGAAATTTTTCTTGCGTCGTTCTTCAAAGCGCCTAAATGGCAGGTTTCTGTGAGACACCGTACCTGGCAGGCCGAGTTTCATGTCAGCGCTGAGGCCTTTTCGGGCTCATATGTAGAGTCCCAATTTCAGTGTATGTGCTGCCGAAGCAAGCATAGGCCATGCCCAGCTCAGTTTTATTATTTCTTTCGGTTTTTATGTTGTTTATAGAAAACGGGTAGTGCTGTGTCAGTCGAGGCCAGTCTCGAATTTGGGATCTCACTGTCCACCCAGCTGGACATTCCACTGTCATGGAATTACAGGTGTGATGCGCCCAGCCTAACCCAAGTTTTGTTTTTGTTCTGAAGACGGACATTTCCCATGATGGTCAGGCTGGTCACGAACAGGCATTTTCAAAATATTTTTGCGTTGTTCTTCAAAGCGCCTAGATGACAGGTTGCTGTGAGCCACCGTACCTGGCAGGCCGAGTTTCATGTTAGCGCTGAGGCCTTTTCGGGCTCCTATGTAGAGTCCAAATTTCAGTGTATGTGCTGCCAAAGCGAGCACATGCCATGCCCAGCTCAGCTTTATTATTGTTTCTTTTGGTTTTTATGCTGTTTATAGCAAGCGGGTAGTGCTGTGTTGGTCGAGGACAGTCTCGTATTGGGGATCTCACTGGCCACCCAGCTCGACATTCTGCTGTCATGGGATTACAGGTGTGATGGGCCGAGCCTAACACAAGTTTTGTTTTTGTTCTGTAGACAGATATTTCCCACATTGGTCAAGCTGGTCACGAACAGGCATCCTCAAAATTTTTTCTGCGTTGGTCTTCAAAGCACCTAAGACAGGTTCCTGTGAACCACCATACCTGGCAGGCCGAGTTTCATGTTAGCGCTGAGGCCTTTTCGCACTCCTATGTAGAGTCCCAATTTCAGTGTACGTGCTGCTGACTGAGCACATGCCATGCCAGGCTCAGCTTTATTATTATTTCTTTCGGTTTTTATGTTGTTCATAGCAAGCGGGAAGTGCTGTGTCGGTCAGTCAGTCTCGAATTTGGGATCTCACAGTCCGCCCGGCTCGACATTTCGCTGTCATGGGATTACAGGTGTGATGCGCTGAGCCTAACCCAAGTTTTCTTTCCATTCTGAAGATGGACATTTCCCACATTGAAATGGGACTCAACATAGAAGCCCGAAAAGGCCTCAGCGCAAACATGAAGCTCGGCCTGCCGGGTACAATAGCTCAAAGGAATCTGTCATTTAGATGCTTGGAAGACCATCGCAAAATAATTTCGAGGATGCCTGTTTGTGACTTGCCCGACCAACGTGGGAAATTTCCATCTTCAGAACAGAAACAAAACTTTAATTAGGCTCAGCGCATCAGACCTGTAATCTCATGACATTGGAATGTCAAGCCGGGTGGACAGTGAGATTCCAAATTCAAGACTGTTCTCAACAGACACAGTGCCACCCGCTTGCTATAAACAACATAGAAACAGAAAGAAATAATAAAGCTGAGCCAGGCATGGTATGTGCTTGTTTCAGCAGCATGTACACTGAAATTGGAATTCTACATAGAAGCCCGAATAGGCCTCAGCGCTAACATGAAACTCGGCCTGCTGGGTACGGTGGCTCACAGAAACACGTCATTTAGGCACTTTGACGCCCAACGCAAGAAAAATTTCAAGGATGCCTGTTCATGACCCGCCCGACCAACGTGGGAAATTTCCGTCTTCAGAATGAAAACAGAACTTGGGTTAGGCTCGTGCACCACACCTGTAATCCCATGACAGTGGAATGTCAAGCCGGGCGGACAGTGAGATCTCAAATTCGAGACTGGCCTCGACCGACACAGTGCTACCCACTTGTTATAAACAACATAAAAACCGAAAGAAATAATAAAGCTGTGCCGGGCACGGCATGTGCTCACTTTGTCAGCACCTACATTGAAATTGGGACTCTACATATAAGCCCGAGAAGGCCTCAGCGCTAACCTGAAACTCGGCCTGTTGGGTACGATGGCTCCCAGGAACCCGTCATTTAGGCGCTTTGAAGACCAACGCATAAAAAATTTTGAAGATTTCTGTTCATGACCCGCCCAACCAACGTGGGAAATTTCCGTCTTCAGAACGGAAATAACACTTGGGTTAGGCCAGCGCATCACACCTGTAATCCCATGACAGTGGAATGTTGAGTTGGGCGGACAGTGAGATACCAAATTCGAGACTGGCCTCACCTGACCCAGCGCTACCCACTTGCTATAAACAACCTAAAAACTGAAAGAAATAATAAAGCTGAGCCGGGCACGGCATGTGCTCGCTTCGGCAGCACGTACACTGAAATTGGGTCTCTACATAGCAGCCCGAAAATGCCTCAGCACTAACATGAAATTCAGCGTGCTATGTACGGTGGCTAACAGGAACCTGTCATTTAGGCGCTTTGAAGACCAACACTAAAGAATTTCAAGGATGCCTTTTCGTGTCCCGCCCATCCAACGTGGGAAATTTCCGTCTTCAGAACGGAAACAAAACTTGGGTTAGGCTCGGCGCATGACACCTGTAATTTCATGACAGTGAAATGTCGAGCCGGGTGGACAGTGAGATCCCAAATTCGAGACTGGCCTCGACCGACACAGCGCTACCCGCTAACATGAAACTCGGACTGCCAGGTATGGTGGCTCACAGGAACCTGTCATTTAGGCGCTTAGAAGACCAATGCAAAAATATTGCGAGGATGCCTGTTTGTGACCCGCCCGACCAACGAGAGAAATGTCCGTCTTCAGTATGAAAACAAAACTTGGGTTAGGCTCGGCACACCACACCTGTAATTTCATGACAGTGGAATGTAGAGCCTCAACCGACACAGCGCTACCCGCTTGCTATAATCAACATAAAAACCGAGAGAAATAATAAAGCTGAGGCGGGCACGGCATGTGCTTGCTTCAGCAGCACGTACACTGAAATTGGGACTCTACATAGGAGCCCGAAAAGGCATCAGCGCTAACATGAAACTCGGCCTGCTATGTACGCTGGCTCACAGAAACCTGCCATTTACGTGCTTTAAAAACCAACGCAAGAAAAATTTCGAGGATGCCTGTTCGTGATTCGCCCGACCAACGTGGGAAATGTCCGTCTTCAGAACGAAAAAAAACTTGGATTGAGCTCGACGCATCACACCTGTAATTCCATGTCAGCAGAATGTCGAACCGGGCAGACAGTGAGATCACAAATTCGATACTGGCCTCGACCAACACAGTGCTACCCGCTTGCTATAAACCACATAAGAACCAAAAGAAATAATAAAGTTGAGCCGGGCATGGCATGTGCTCAATTCGGCAGCACGTACCCTGAAATTGGGACTCTACATAGGAGCCATAAAGGGCCTCAGCGCTAACATGAAACTCGGCCTGCCAGGTGTGGTGGCTAACAGGAATCTGCCATTAGGGCGCTTTGAAGACCAACGCAAAAAAAATTTCGAGGATGCCTGTTTGTGACCCGCCAGACCAACCTGGGATGTGTCCGTCTTCAGAACTCAAACAAAACTTGGGTTAGGCTCAGCGCATCACACCTGTAATCCCATAACAGCGGAATGTCGAGCTGGGAGGACAGTGAGTTCCCAAATTCGAGACTGGCCTCGACTGACACAGTGCTATCCGATTGCTCTAAGCAACATAAAAAACGAAAGAAATAATAAAGCTGAGCCGGGCACGGCAAGTGCTCGCTTCGGCAGCACTTACACTGAAATTGGGACTCTACATAGGACCCCACAAAGGCCTCAGCGCTAACATGAAACTCGGCCTGCCAGGTACGGTGGCTCACAGGAACCTGTCATTTAGGCACTTTGAAGATCAACGCAAAAGAAATGTCAAGGTTGACTGTTGGTGACCCTCCCGACCAATGTGGGAAATGTCTGTCTTCAGGACGGAAACAAACTTGGGTTAGGCTCAGCGCATCATACCTGTAATCCCATGACACCAGAATGTCGAGCCGGGCAGACAGTGAGATCCCAAATTCGAGACTGGCCTCGACCGACACAGCGCTACCCACTTGCTGTTAACAACATAAAAACTGAAAGGAATAATAAAGCTGCACCGGGCATGGCATGTGCTCGCTTTGGCAGCACGTACACTGAAATTGGGACTCTACATCGGAGCTCGAAAAGGCCTCAGTGCTAACATGAAACTCGGCTTGCCTGGTACATTGGCTCACAGGAACCTGTCATTTAAGCACTTGGAAAACCAACCCAAAAGAAATTTCGAATATGCCTGTTCGTGACCCGCGTGACCAACATAAGAAATGTTCGTCTTCAGAACGGATACAAAACTTGGGTTAGGCTCGGTGCATCAAACCTGTAATGCCATGACAGTGAAATGTCGAGCTGGGCGGACAGTAAAATCCAAAATTCGAGCCTTGCCACGACCGACACAGCGCTACCTGTTTGGTATAAACAACATGAAAACCGAAAGAAATAATAATAAACCTGAGCTGGGCACAACATGTGCTCGCTTCGGGAGCATGTACACTGAAATCCGGACTCTAAATAGGAGCCTAAAATGGCCTCAGTGCTAACATAAATCTCGGCCTGGCAGGTACGGTGGCTCACAGGAACCTGTCATTTAGGCGCTTTGAAGACCAACGCAAAAAATTTTGAGGATTCCTCTTCGTGACCCTCCCGACCAATGTGGGAAATTTCTGTCTTCAGAACGGAAACAAAACTTGGGTTAGGCTCGGCGCATCACACCTGTAATCCCATGACAGCAGAATGTAGAGCCGGGCAAACAGTGAGATTTCAAATTCGAGACTGGTCTCGACTGACACAGCGCGACCCGCTTGCTATAAACAACATAAAAACCAGAAGAAATAATAATAAAGCTGAGCTGGGCATGACTTGTGCTCGCTTCAGCACCACATACACTGAAATCGGGACTCTACATAGGAGCCTGGAGAGACTTCAGCGCTAACATGAAACTCGGCCTGTCAGGTACGGTGGCTCACAGGAACCTGTCATTTAGGCGCTTTGGAGACCAACGCATAAAACATTTCGAGGATGCCTGTTCCTGACCCGCCCGACCAATGTGGGAAATATCTGTCTTCAGAATGGAAACATAACTTGGGTTAGGCTCGGCGCATCACACCTGTAATCCCATGACAGCAGAATGTCGAGCCGGGCAGACACTGAGATCTCAAATTCGAGACTGGCCTCGATTGACAAAGCGCTACCCGCTTGCCTTAAACAACATAAAAACCAAAATAAATAATAATAAATCTGAGCCGGGCACAGAATGTGCTCACTTCGGCAGCATGTACACTGAAATTGCAACTCTACATAAAAGCCAGAAAAGGAGGAACGATCCAAGATGGCCGATCGCTAACATCCCAGGATTGCAGCTCTCAGGGAAAGTGCGGAGAACTAGAGGACACCACACTTTCAGACAAATTCTGGTCGCTCACGGAGCAGAAGATCCCCCAGTGGAGGAAACACACGGGTGGTCAGCACGACTCTCATGGCCAGCGCAGCGGTTCCACCGGCACCTTGGTGCAGCAGCTCTCGGAGCAAAGTAAACAGGTTCAGAGGACCCGCACGGGTCCCCAGCAGGACACCAGAGCCCGGCGCAGCCGCTGTGACGGCACCTCGGCGCAGCAGCACTCGGCGCAGAGTAAACAGGACCGGTTTCCCTTCTGACCGAGGTTTGGAGCCCCGGGAAGGCAGAGTCGCCTACTACGGACACAAGAAGGAAGCCAGACAGGAGAATCCTGGGCAGAAAAGCACCATCAGTCTTAACGTCACTGCTCTGGCCCTGGGAACTAACAACCTTGACATCCACTCAATAGACCTAATCTGAAAGTTGGTAATTTCAAAGACGACAGGAGGATAAATTTACAATGACGGGAAGAAACCAGTGTAAAAAAGCTGAGAATACTCAAAGTCAGAACGCCTCTCCCTCTAAAGATGATCACAGTTCCACATCAACAATGGAACAAGGCTTGATGGAGAACGAGCGCATCCTGATGACAGAATCACTCTTCAAGGAATGGATAATAAGAAACTTCGGTGAGTTAAAAGACCATGTTGTAGCCCAACGTAAAGAAACTAGGAACTTTGAAAAAAGGTTTGATGAAATCCTATTGAGAATAGACAACTTAGAGAGGAGTATGAGTGAATTAATGGAACTAAAGAATACAATACAGGAACTCCGAGAAGTATGCACAGGTTTAAACACTCGAATTGTTCAAGCAGAAGAAGGGATATCAGAGGTCAAAGTCCAACTTAATGAAATAAAACGTGAAGAAAAGATTAGAGAAAAAAGGATAAAAAGGAATGAGCAAAGTCTCCAAGAAATGTGGAACTATGTGAAAAGACCAAATTTACGTTTGATAGGTGTACCTGAATGCGACGGAGAGAATGAATCCAAGCTGGAAAATACCCTTCAGGATATTATTTAGGAAAATTTTCCTAAACTAGCAAAGCAGGTCAACATTCAACCCCAGGTAATACAGAGAACACCACAAAGATATTCCTCAAGAAGAGCAACCCCAAGGCACATAATCGTTATATTCACCAGGGTTGAAACGAAGGAGAAAATACTAAGGGCAGCCAGAGAGAAAGGTCAGGTTACCCACAAAAGCAAGCTTATCAGACTTACAGCAGATCTCTCAGCAGAAACTCTACAAGCCAGAAGAGAGTGGGGGCCAATATTCAACATTCTCAAATAACAGAACCTTCAGCCCAGAATTTCATATCCAGCCAAACTAAGCTTCACAACTGAAGGAAAAATAAAATCTTTTATGAACAAGCAAGAACTCAGAGATTTTATTACCACCAGGCCTGCTTTACAAGAGCTTCTGAAAGAAGCATTACACACAGAAAGAAACAACCAGTATTAGCCTTTCTAAAAATACACCAAAAAGTAAAGAGCACCAACATAAAGAAGAATTTACACCAACGAATGGATAAAACAGCCAGTTAACATCAAATGGCAGTAACCCTGAATTTAAATTGACTAAATCCCCCAATCAAAAGACACAGCCAAAACCCAATGGCATGTTACATCCAGACCTGTTTCACATGCAAGGATACACAAAGACTCAAAACAAAGGAATGGAGAAAGATTTACCAACCAAATGGAGAGCAAACATAAATAATAAATAAATAAAAAGCAGGAGTTGCAATTCTCGTATTGGAGAAAATAGATTTTAAAGCAACAAAGATATAGTGGTAAAAGGATCAATGCAACAACAAGAGCTGACGATCCTAACACCCAGATACGAGATTTAGATTCAATGAGACAGAAAATTAATAAGGATATCAAGGACTCGAACTCAGATCTGGAACAAGTAAACTTAATAAATATTTATAGAGCTCTCCACTTCAAATACACAAAATATACATCCTTGTCAATACCACATCACACCTACCCATAAGTTTAAATGAAACATTGATTGGCCATTATTAATACCCAATTTTTTTCAAAATAAAGCAATATTTCCATTTACTCTCCCTCTTTCTCTTCCTCTTTCTTCCTCTCCTTTACTTATTTTTTTTTTCTTTCCTTCTCTCAAAAAAAAAAGAAATCAACTTGTAAACCTCTAGATCCAGGTCGGCAATGTCTCTCTCTTTGCTTGATTTCCTTCCTTCCCTTCCCTCCCTCCCTCCCTCCCTCCCTCCCCCCCCCGCTTCCTCCCTTCCTTCCTTCTTCCCTTCCTTCCTCCCTACCGTCCTTCTTCCCTCCCTTCCTGCCTTCCTCCAACCCCCCCAAAAAAATAAAAAAGCCAGAAAAGGCCTCAGCGCTTACATGAAACTTGGCCTGCCAGGTACGGTGGCTCACAGGAACCTGTCATTTAGGCGCTTTGAAGACAAACGCAAAAATATTTCGAGGATGGCTGTTCGTGACCCGCCCGACCAACGTAGGAAATGTTTGTCTTCAGAACGGAAACAAAACTTTGGTTAGGCTCGGCGCATCACACCTGTAATCGACAGTGGAATGTCGAGCTGGCAAACAGTGAGATCCCAAATTCGAGACTGGCCTCGACCGACACAGTGCTACCCGCTTGCTATAAACAACATCAAAACCAAAAGAAATTATAATAAAGCGGAGCCGGGCACGGCATGTGCTCGTTTCGGCAGCACGTACACTGAAATTGGGATTCTACATAGGAGCCCGAAAAGGCCTCAACACTAACATGAAACTCGGTCTGCCAGGTAGGGTGGCTCCCAGGAACCTGTAATTTAGGCACTTTGAAGACCAACGCAAAAAAATTTTGAGGATGCCTGTTCGTGACCCGCCCGAACAACGTGGGAAATGTTGGTCTTAAGAACAAAAAAAAACTTGGGTTAGGCTCGGCGCATCACACCTGAAATCCCACGACAGCGGAATGTTGTGCCGGGCGGCCAGTGAGGTCGGAAATTCGAGACAGGCCTCGACTGACACAGCACTACCCGCTTGCTATAAACCACATAAAAACCGAAAGAAATAATAATAAAGCTGAGCCAGGCACGGCATGTGCTCGCTTCGGCCGCATGTACACTAAAATTGGGACTCTACATAGGAGCCCGAAAAGGCCTCAGCACTAACATAAAACTTGGCCTACTAGGCACAGTGGCTCACAGGAACCTGTCATTAAGGCACTTTGAAGACCAACACAAAAAAAATTTCGAGGATGCCTGTTCATGACTCGTGCGACCAACGTGGGAAATGTCTGTCTTCAAAACGGAAACAACTTGGGTTAGGCTCGGCGCATCACACCTGTAATCCCATGATGGCAGAACGTTGACCCGGGTGGACAGTGAGATCCCAAATTCGAGACTGGCCTCGACCGACACAATGCTACCTCCTTGCTATAAACAACATAAACACCGAAAGAAATAATAATAAAGCTGAGCCTGGCAGGGCATCTGCTCGCTTCGGCAGCATGTACACTGAAATCTGGACTCTACATAGGAGCCAGAAAAGGCCTATGCACTAACATTAAACTCGGCAAGCCAGGTAGAATGGCTCACAAAAACCTGTCATTTAGGTGCTTTGAAGACCAATGCAAAAAATATTTCGAAAATGCCTGTCCGTGACCCGCCCGACCAACGTGAAAAATGTTCGTTTTCAAACGGAAACAAAACTAGGTTTTGGCTCGGTGCATCACACCTGTAATCCCATGACAGTGGAATGTCGAGCTGTTTGGAAAGTGAGATCCCAAATTCGAGACTGGCCTCGACCAACACAGCGTTACCCGCTTGCTATAACTAACATAAAAACCGAAAGAAATAATAATAAAGCTGAGCCGGCACTGCATGTGCTCGCTTCGGCAGCACCTACACTGAAATTGGGACTCAAAATAGGAGCCCAAAAAGGCCTCAGCACTAAAATGAAACTCGGCCTGCCAGGTATGGTGGCTCACAGGAACCTGTCATTTAGGCGCTTTGAACACCAATGCAAAAAAAATTTCAAGGATTCCTCTTCCTGACCCGCATGACCAATGTGAAAAATGTCCATCTTCAGAACGGAAACAAAACTTGGGTTAGGCTCGGTGCATCACACCTATAATCCCATGACAGTAAAATATCGAGCCGTTCAGACAGTGAGATCCCAAATTCGAGACTGGCCTCGAACAACACAGCGCTACCTGCTTGCCATAAACCACATAAAAACCGAAAGAAATAATAAAGCTGAGCCGTGCACGGCATGTGCTCGCTTCGGCAGCACGTACACTGAAATTATGACTCTACATAGGAGTCCGAAAAAACCTCAGCGCTAACATGAAACTCGGCCAGCAAAGTTCAGTGGCTCACAGGAACCTGTCAATTAGGCGCTTGGAAGACCAACGCAAAAAATATATCGAGGATGCCTGTTCGTGACCCGCCAGACCAACGTGGGACATGTCCGTCTTCAGAACAAAAACAAAACTTCGGTTAGGCTTGGCGCATCACACCTGTAATCCCATGACAGCAAAATGTCGAGCTGGGCGCATAGTGAAATCCCAAATTCTAGACTGGCCTCGACCGACACAGCACTACTCGCTTGCTATAAACAACATAAAAACCGAAAGAAATAATAAAGCTGAACCGTGCATGGCATGTGCTTGCTTTGGCAGCACAAACACTGGAATTGGGACTCTACATAGGAGCCCGAAAAGGCCTGAGCGCTAACATGAAACTCGGCCTGCCAGGTACAATGGCTAACAGAAAGCTGTCATTTAGGCGCTTTGAAGACTGACACAAAAAATACTTCAAGGATGCTTGTTCGAGACCCACCCGACCAACGTGGGAAATGTCCATCTTCAGAACGAAAACAAAACTTGGGTCAGGCTCAGTGCATCACACCTGTAATCCCATGACAGCAGAATGTTGAGCCGGGCGGACAGTGAGATCCCAAATTCGAGACTGGCGTCGACCGACACAGCACTACCCACGTGCTATAAAGAACATGAAAACCGAAGGAAATAATAAAGCTGAGCCGGACATGGCATGTGCTCACTTCAGCAGCATGTACACTGAAATTGGGACTCTACATAGGAGCTTGAAAAGGCCTCAGCGCTAACATGAAACTCGGCCTGCCAGGTACGGTAGCTCACAGGAACCTGCCATTTAGGCGCTTGGAAGACCAACGCAAAAAATATTTCGAGGATGCCTGTTTGTGACCCGCCCGACCAACGTGGGAAATGTCCCTCTTCGGAATTAAAAAAAAACTTGGGTTAGGCTCGGCAAATTATACCTGTAATCCCATGACAGCAAAATGTCGAGCTGGCTGTACAGTGAGGTCCCAAATTCGAGACTGGCCTCGACCGACACAGCGCTACCCGCTTGCTATAAACCACATAAATACCGAATAAAATAATAAAGCTGAACCGGGCATGGCATGTTCTTGCTTCGGCAGCACATACACTGAAATTGGAAGTCTACAATGGAGCCCTAAAAGGCCTCAGCGCTAACATGAAACTCGGCCTGCCAGGTACAGTGGCTCACAGGAACCTGTCATTTAGGTGCTTTGAAGACCAACGCAAAAAATTTTGAGGATGTGTGTTCGAGTCTTGCCCAACCAACATGGGACATGTCCGTCTCTAGAACGTAAACAAAACTTGGGTTAGGCTCGGCGCATCACACCTGTCATCCCATGACAGTGAAATGTCGAGCTGGGCGAACAGTGAGATCACAAATTCGAGACTGGCCTCGACTGACACAGCGCTACCCGGTTGCTATAAAAAGCATAAAAACCGAAAAAAAACAAAAAAGCTGAGCCGGGCACGGCATGTGCTTGCTTCGGCAGCATGTACACTAAAATTGGGACTCTACATAGAAGCCCGAAAAGGCCTGCACGCTAACATGAAACTTGGCCTGCCAGGTACGATGTCTCACAGTAATCTGTCATTTAGGCGTTTGGAAGACCAATGCACAAAAAATTTTGAGGATTCGTGTTCAAGACCCACCCGACCATCATCCGTCTTCAGGAAAAAAATAAACATGGGTTAGGCTCGACGCATCATACCTGTCATCTCATGACAGTGGAATGTCGAGCTGGGCGAACAGTGAGATCACAAATTCGAGACTGGCCTCGACTGACACAGCACTACCCGCTTGCTATAAAAAAAATAAAACCGAGAGATGTAGGAAGCAGTGTCCATCTGGCTATCTTGAATGCTGTGATAAGCAACCTTGTGGCCTTGTTACTCAAGATCCCGCTTCCCTTATCTATTTTCCACATTCTTCTTAATCACGAGGTAATCACGAGACCCACCTACGCCTCATCTCCATGGTTGTCCTCTGACGTAAATACTCCAAGGTTTCCCGCCTTTGCTTGCTTATAAGCTGTTGTTTTGTACCTAATAAACGAGACTTGATCAGATCCCTTGACTTGTCTCCATTCTTCGCGTCTCCTGTCTCTCCCATAATCCCCACTTCCTCCCTAGTGTCCGCGTTGCTCGTCCCGCGGGTCGGGACAAACTGGCGCCCAACGTGAGAGCTCGAGTACGAGGAATACTGTGAGGGACGCCGTCAGGATCGGCCGGCACAGGAGAACTAAGAAACCTGGAGGAAAGAGCGTCGTGGGAGCCTGCCATGGACTCACGCTCCGGTAAGTGGACGGCGAATATGGGACAGGAAATCAGCCAGCATGAGTTGTTTATAGAGAGTTTAAGTAAGGCTATAAAGGCGCGAGGAGTAAAGGTGAAAATAAAATAATTGTGTAAATATTTTGATTATATTCAGGATGTCTGCCCTTGGTTCCCTCAGGAAGGAACTATAGATCAAAAACGATGGAAAAGGGTAGGAGATGCTTTGAAAGATTATTACAGTACTTTCGGGCCCAAAAAGGTCCCGGTTACAGCCTTTTCTTATTGGAATTTGATAGACGAGATTTTAACTCAAAAACACCGCGATCCCCTCATTGCTAATGTAATTTCTCAGGGAGAGTCTCTCCTGAAAGAAGGACTTGATAAGAGCAACTCCGGCAGTACAAACGACCCTAACAACTCTAGGCCGCTGCCTATAAATAAACACAATTGCCACAAGTTGACAAAGATGAGGATTTGATGTCCTTTGATAGTGACTCTGAGAAACGACCACCCGGAGGGACTCAGTGCCCCTCCGAGAGCCAGAATCCACCTTTAGAAAAAATCAAAAAGGGAACTAGAAAACAGACTCAAAGGCCTGGCAAGCCTGATAAGTCTAAAATTGAACCCTCAAACCAGACTAAGGTAATTGACTGGACAATAGATAAGGAGACTTCTGGGTCAAATATAGACTGGGGTGACTTGGAGGACGAGGCAACCCGATATAATAACCAGGACTGGTCCACCTATGGGCCGCAGCCTCCACCTTACAGAACGAGACCCTCGGCACCTCCAATAGCGTGTCCTGTTGTTGACCCCCAAAAAGAATTACAAGAAAAAATCAATTCCCTAAAAGAACAAATAAGGCTTGAAGTAGAACATCAAGAACTAATTGAACAGCTTGAGAAAATAAAGATAGGTAAAGCCAGAAATGAGGCTAAGCCTCAAAACGCTCAAAACACTGCCCCTCCCCGACGAGGAGCGGCACCGAGGCAACCCTTCCAAAATAATTCTTTGCTAGATCTTGATGATCCGAAAGCATTTCCCGTAACAGAAACCACTGATGATAGGGGAGTTGCTTGGAGACACCATGCTGGTCTCGATTTCAAAATAATTAAGGAATTGAAAACTGCGGTAGCACAATATGGAGCTACTGCTATCTTAGAGTCTGTGGCTGAAAATTGGCTGACCCCCAGGGATTGGCAGTCGATAGCCCGAGCCACCCTCTCGGGAGGTGATTATTTATTGTGGAAATCTGAGTATTATGAATGCTGTAAGGAAACTGCCCACCGTAACGCGCAGGCTAATAATAATTGGAATTTTGACATGCTAGCTGGTGAAGGCAATTACGCTACCAGCGACGCAAAAATGCAGTATGATGCAGGTCTTTATGCCCAAATTCAAGCTGCAGGTACAAGAGCCTGGCGGAAGTTGCCCACTAAAGGAGACGTCGGTGCTTCCCTCACCGGCATAAAACAAGGACCAGATGAGCCCTTTTCAGAATTTGTGCACCGCCTTCTTACAGCTGCTGGCAGAATTTTTGGCAGTGCAGACGCGGGAACAGATTTTGTTAGACAGCTAGCATTTGAAAACGCCAATGCCGCCTGCCAAGCGGCCATCCGCCCTTACAAAAAGAAACCAGGCCTCTCAGGGTATATACGCCTGTGCTCAGACATAGGCTCAGCTTATCAACAGGGACTAGCCATGGCTGCAGCCCTACAGGGATACACTGTGAAACAGTTTTTATCTAATCAATCAAAGAACAAATGTGTTCAATGCGGTGCTAATGGCCATTTTGCCAAAGATTGCAAGTCTGATAAAAAACCCTCTCTTAATGCTAAGGTTCCTGGCTTGTGCCCACGATGCAAAAGAGGGAAACACTGGGCTAATGAATGTAAATCAAAAAGGGATGCCCAAGGACAGCCACTCTCCCCGCACCAGGGAAACGGGGTGAGGGGCCAGCCCCAGGCCCCCAAACAAAGACAGATCTTTGGGGCAGTCAGTTCCGTTCCTCCAGCCAACAATCCGTTTCAAGCCTATGCCGAGCCACAGCAGGAAGCGCAGGATTGGACCTCTGTTCCACCTCCCATACAGTACTAACACCTGAAATGGGGGTTCAGGCATTGCCTACAGGCATCTTTGGACCTCTGCTTGAAGGTTCCTTTGGACTTATTCTAGGGCGAAGCGGCCTCACACTACAAGGTTTGCAAGTTCTCCCTGGAATAATAGATAATGATTACACGGGAGAAATTAAAGTTATGGCAGCTTCTCCTAAAGTCATAAGTACTATCTCCCCTGGACAGAGATTTGCTCAACTGTTACTGTTGCCTCTGTGTAAAACTAATAATAATATTTTCAAAAACAATAGAGGTGACTCAGGCTTTGGTTCCTCTGATGTCTACTGGGCAAAAGTGATATCTCCAAAAAAGCCCATGATGACATTGTGGTTAGATGGAAAGGAGTTCACAGGGTTGGTGGATACCGGAGCCGATGTGACTATAATTAGTAAAAAACAATGGCCTGCCACATGGCCGGTGAGCGCTATTATTACTCATCTCACTGGTATTGGACAGAGTAAAAATCCAGAAAAAAGTACAAAAATGCTTAAATGGGAAGACAAAAAGGGAAATCAAGGCCAAATCCAGCCCTATATTGTTGCAGGCCTGCCTTTTAACCTTTGGGGAAGAGACTTGCTAGCACAAATAGGCATGGTCATAGGCAGCCCCAATGAGATTGTCACCGCCCAGATGCTCAAACATGAATACGTGCCAGGTACTGGGCTGGGAAAAAACCAAACTGGAATTTTGAGTCCTATAGAGGCCAAATTAAAAACAGATAGGAAAGGGATAGGGTATTTTCAGTAGGGGCCGCGGTCTGTCCTGTAGCCCATGCAGACAAAATTACTTGGTTGTCAGATAACCCCATATGGGTTGACCAATGGCCCCTCTCTTCAGAGAAATTAGCTGCCGCACAACAACTGGTACAGGAACAGTTGCAAGCGGGGCATATAGAACCTAGCAATTCTTCCTGGAACACACCAATTTTTGTCATAAAGAAGTCAGGAAAATGGCGATTATTACAGGACCTTAGGGAAGTCAATAAGTCCATGGTCCTCATGGGGGCCCTTCAGCCCGGACTCCCTTCCCCTGTTGCCATACCCCTGGACTATTATAAAATTGTTATTGACCTAAAAGACTGTTTTTTTACTATTCCATTACATCCAGATGATCAAAAGCGTTTTGCTTTTAGTGTGCCCTCTACCAATTTTAAGGAGCCTATGAAAAGATATCACTGGAAAGTACTACCTCAGGGCATGGCTAATAGTCCAACCTTGTGCCAATCTTTTGTTGCTTTAGCCATTCAACCTGTTAGAGACACCTGGAAAGAGATTTATATTATCCATTATATGGATGATATTCTTTCAGCAGGAAAAGTTGGACAGGATGTTTTGTCCTGTTTTAAGGCTTTGCAAACATCTCTAATTCAACATAGTCTGTTAGTAGCTCCTGAAAAGGTGCAGCTCACAGACCCTTACACATATTTAGGCTTCCAGCTGAAAGGGAGACAAATTGCCACACAAAAGGTGCAGCTTAGGCTAGATAAACTGAGGACACTCAATGACTTTCAGAAATTATTGGGAGATATCAATTGCCTACTACCTCATTTAAAACTATGCAAAGCAGATCTCAAACCGCTTTATGATATTCTAAATGGGGACCCAAACCCCACCTCGCCTCGTGAGTTAACCTCTGAAGGCATTCAGGCTATTCAAACTGTAGAGCATGCCATTAATCACCAAACCATCACCTTCATAGACTATAGCAAGCCACTTCAATTTATCATTTGCCAGACATCTTTGTCTCCCACCGCTGTGTTTTGGCAAACTGCTCCACTCATGTGGGTACGCCTTCCTAACACGCCTAAGAGAGTCCTTGAACCATATTACCTTATGGTAGCGAGTCTAATTATCCAAGGTCGAACAATGGGCAAGGAATATTTTGGTTCTGAACCTTCCTTAATTGTCCAGCCTTATAATAAAGAACAAGTACAGTGGCTCATGCAAACTACTGAAGCTTGGCCTATAGCATTAGCTTCTTTTTCAGGACAATTAGACAATCACTATCCTCCTTACAAATTGATTACCTTTGCCAATAGACATGAGTTTATCTTCCCTAAAATTACAAAACTTGAACCTATACCTGATGGACTCGTCGTATTTACTGACGGTTTGTCTACAGGTATAACTGCTTATGTCACTCAAGGCTGCACTGTACAATTTCAGACTCAATCATCTTCTGCTCAACTTACTGAGCTACAAGCAGTTGCAGCAGTGTTTTCTGCTTTCCCCAATCAATCTTTAAATATCTATACTGACAGTGCATACATTGCTCAGTCTATACCTAACTTAGAGACAGCTCCCATTATCAAACATACCTCCTCAGCTGCAAAATTATTCAAACAATTGCAACAGTCCATTATCAGCAGAACTCATCCTTTCTTTATTGGACACTTGCGGGCTCACTCGGGATTGCCTGGACCACTATCACAAGGCAATCAACAAGCCGACCTGGCCACCCGCAACCTCCATACTTATGCCATTGAAACTGAAACTCCATTATCTCAAGCTCAACATACGCACAGCCTGCACCACCTTAATGCTCACTCTCAGGCTACTACACCACATTACTAGGGAACAAGCTAGACAAATAGTTAAGGAATGCACACAATGTGCCACTCATTTACCTGTGGCCCATTTAGGTGTCAATCCTAGGGGCCTAATCCCCAATGCACTCTGGCAGATGGATGTAACCCATATCCCAGAATTTGGTAATCTTAAATATGTTCATGTGTGCGTTGATACCTGTAGTGGATATGTGTTTGCTACACTCCAAAAGGAGAAGCCACTAAACAGGTCATTGGACACTTACTGTCTGCTTTTGCCACCCTTGGCTGCCCACAAAAAATCAAGACCGATAACGGGCCAGGATATACTAGTTTAGCCTTTGCCCGATTTTGTTCTAAATTAAACATACAGCATGTAACTGGCATCCCCTATAATCCTCAAGGCCAAGGAATAGTTGAAGGAACTCATCTTACCTTAAAACTGACTCTCCAGAAAATTAAAAAGGGGGAATGGTATCCCATCAAGGGGTCCCCCAGAAACCTCATAGCACATTCACTATTTATACTCAATTTTTTAACTTTAGATAAAGATGGACACTCCGCTGCAGAACGCCATTGGCAATCAGAAACTCAAACTAAATTTGCATCCGTAATGTGGAAGGACCCTATGACAGGCTCCTGGCACGGCCCTGACCCTGTATTAATTTGGGGCAGGAGATCTGTTTGTGTGTATGCTAAAGAAGCAGATTCTGCCACATGGCTACCTGAAAGACTAGTGAAGCAAATAGACTGTAAAGGAACGACAGAACGGGAGAAAAATAACCCATCCCAGGGAATAACCTAGACCCTGAGGATTATCTCTTTTTCCCCTTTCCTTTTCAGACAATCATGTGGCTCTTACTAGTGATAATCTTAACACCCATACCTATGGCTGACAGAGATAAAATAAAAACCCTTCAAGAAGATTTGGCCGCAAGAAGAAAGGCACTCCTTGACAATCCACTGTGGGGAGGGTTGAATGGGATCCTTCCTTATCTCTTTCCCCTCCTCGGCCCTTTTATTGGGTTTCTTCTGCTTCTAGCTGTGGGGTCCCTCATATTTAACAAGGTCATGGCTTTTGTTAAACAACAAATTGATGCGTTAAAAATGCAGCCCCTACAGATCCATTACCATAAGCTGGAAATGGCTGATCGAGAGTTAGAGATGGATCTAGGTTATGGTAGTGCCAACCACCTCTAATATTGCTTGGTGAGATGGGCCAGTTAGCCAATGACGGACAACCTGAGAGCCTAACAGTAAGATGCTCCCACCTAAGACAGGGGGTCGGAACATGATTCCCGCTCACCCTATAATGGGTAAGGGTAAAAGGCATCACTGTAGGTGTGTCTCATGACCTAAGACAGGCATGGCCCCCACAAGTATTCAGCCATTTAAATAAAATAAAAAAGGGGGACCTGTAGGAAGCAGTGTCCATCTGGCTATCTTGAATGCTGTGATAAGCAACCTTGTGGCCTTGTTACTCAAGATCCCGCTTCCCTTATCTATTTTCCACATTCTTCTTAATCACGAGGTAATCACGAGACCCACCTACGCCTCATCTCCATGGTTGTCCTCTGACGTAAATACTCCAAGGTTTCCCACCTTTGCTTGCTTATAAGCTGCTGTTTTGTACCTAATAAACGAGACTTGATCAGATCCCTTGACTTGTCTCCATTCTTCGTGTCTCCTGTCTCTCCCATAATCCCCACTTCCTCCCTAGGGTCCGCGTTGCTTGTCCCGTGGGTCGGGACAGAGAGAAATTAAAAAGCTGAGCCGGGCATGGCATGTGCTCGCTTCGGCAGCACATACACTAAAATTGGGACTCTACATAGAAGCTCAAAAAGACCTCAGCGCTAACATGAAACTTGGCCTGCTAGGTACGATGGCTCACAGGAACCTGTCATTTAGGCTCTCCGAAGACCAACGCAATAACAAAAAGATAAAAAAAAGCTGAGCCAGGCATGGCATGTGCTCACTTCGGCAGCACATACACTAAAATTGTGACTTTACATAGAAGCCCACAAAGGCCTCAGCGCTAACATGAATCTCGGCCTGCCAGGTACGGTGGCTAACAGTAACCTGTCATTTAGGTGCTTCAAAGACCAAAGCAATAACCAAACGAAAGAAAGAAGCTGAGCCGGGCACGGCATGTGCTCGCTTCGGCAGCACATACACTGAAATTGGGACTCTACATAGGAGCTCGAAAAGACCTCAGTGCTAACATGAAACTCGCCTTGCCAGGTACGATGGCTCACAGGAACCTGCCATTTAGGCGCTTTGAAAACCAACCCAAAAAAAATTTCGAGTATGCCTGTTTGTGACCCGCCCGACCAACTTGGGAAATGTCCGTCTTCAGAACGAATACAAAACTTGGGTTAGACTCGGTGCATCACACCTGTAATGCCATGACAGCAGAATGTCGAGCGGGGTGGACAGTAAGATCCAAAATACGAGACTTGCCTCGACCGACACAGCACTACCCGCTTGGTATAAACAACATGAAAACCTAAAGAAATAATAATAAAGCTGAGCCGTGCACGGCATGTGCTCACTTCAGCAGCACATCCACTGAAATTCGAACTCTACATAGGAGCCTGAAAAGGCCTCAGTGCTAACATAAAACTTGGCCTGCCATGTACAGTGGCTCACAGGAACCTGTAATTTAGGCGCTTTGATGACCAACGCAAGAAACATTTCAAGGATGCCTATTCGTGACCCGCCTGACCAACGTGGGAAATTTCCGTATTTAGAACGAAAACAAAACTTGGGTTAGGCTCAGCGCATCACACCTGTAATCCCATGAAAGTGGAACATCGAGCTGGCAGACAGTGAGATCCCAAATTCGAGACTTGCCTCGACCGACACAGCACTACCCGCTTGCTATAAACAACATAAAAATCGAAAGAAATAATAATAAAGCTGAGCCAAGCATGGCATGTGCTCACTTCGACAGCACGTATACTGAAATTCGGACTCTACATAGGAGCCCAAAAAGGCCTCAGCGCTAACATGAAACTCTGCCTGCCAGGTATGGTGGCTCACAGGAAGCTGTCATTTAGGCGCTTTGAAGACCAACGCACAAAAAATTTCGAAGATGCCTGTTTGTGATCCGCCTGACAAACGTGGGAAATATCTGTCTTCAGAACGGAAATAAAACTTTGGTTAGTCTCGGCACATCACACCTGTCATCCCATGACAGCGGAATGTTCAGCCGGACGGACAGTGAGATCCCAAATTCGAGACTGGCCTCGACCGACACAGCATTACCCGCTGCCAATAAACAACATAAAAACCGAAAGAAATAATAATAAAGCATAGTCGGGCACAACATGTGCTCGCTTCTGCAGCACGTACACTGAAACTGGGACTCTACATAGAAGCCCGAAATAGCCTTAGCGCTAACATGAAACTCGGCCTGGCAGGTACGGTGGCTCACAAGAACCTGTCATTTAGGCACTTTGAAGACCAACGCAAAAAAAATTTCGAGAATGCCTGTTTGTAACCCGCCCAAACAACGTGGGAAATGTTCGTCTTCAGAACGAAGACAAAACTTGGGTTACGCTCGGTGCATCACACCTGTAATCCCATGAAAGTGGAACGTCGAGCCGGGCGGAGAGTGAGATCCCAAATTCGAGACTGGCCTCGACCGACGCAGCACTACCCGCGTGCTATAAACAAATTAAAAACCAAAAGAAATAATAATAAAGCTGAGCCGGGCACGGCATGTGCTCGCTTCGGCAGCACGTACACTGAAATTGGGACTCTACATAGGACCCTGAAAAGGCCTCAGCGCTAACATGAAACTCGGCCTGCCAGGTACGGTGGCTCACAGGAAGCTGTCATTTAGGCGCTTTGAAGACCAACACAAGAAAAATTTCGAGGATGCCTGTTCCTGACCCGCCCGACCAACATGGGAAACCATGCCCAATGGGTACACGATGTACATGTGGACATACTGGTTACGTGGTGTACATGTGAACATAATGTGTACATGATGTTCATGTGTATATATCATAATATTACAATAAATGTAAATGTACATAATGTTTGCAGTCTGTTCATCTATATTGATATAAGGTGTTACGTATGCATTGTGATTTTATCTACTGTTGTGAATATATAACATCATTGTGACATTACAATACATAATCATATTGTACACATTATGTACATAACTAATGTGCACACATTATGAACATATAATATACATATTGCAACAATTATTTACATTTATTGTACATCTGTATTTGGTAAACACATGTACACCAGAGAAATTGTAGTCTCTACCTCTTTTATACATTTCTTGTAATGTGCCAATAAATGTATATATGATGAGTACATTCTGGGATATCACTTTTTGCATATTAAATAGAAATTACTTTGGTGACAAAAGTGGGAGTTCACCCGGGTGTGTACATGGATCCTATGTTTACATATTGTGCATATTATGTACTCATTTACATAATGTACATGTCTATATAATATGTACGTGTGCGTACATATGTACATAATGTGCACACATATGTACACGGGCATATATTGCTCATCTGTATGTAATGGGTACATGAGGTACATTAATGCATATTATCATTTAACAATATATGTAAATGAACATAATGTTGGAAATACATAATATTATATTGATATTATGCATTACAGGTTTATCGTAATTACATAAGCTGTTGTGATATGGTATCCTCTGGATATGATAATAGATGTACCTTTTATTCATCTTAGGGTTAGTGTTAGGGTTGGGGTTAGGGTGGGATTTAGGGTTAGGCTTTCGATTAGGTATAGGTTTATGTGTAGGTTTAGAATTTAGAATTATGGTAAGGGTTAGGGTTAGTGTTTAAGTTTAGGGTTAGTGTAGGGTTAGAGGTAGGTTTCAGGTTAAGGTTATACCTTTATTGAAATATGCCAATAAATGTACAAATTATGAGTACATTCTGGAATATTACTCTTAGCTTGTTAGATAGAAATCCCTTCAATTACCAATGTGGGTGTACACGCATGTGTCTACATATTTTATACATGGACATACAGTGAATATTATGCACTAGCATGTGTACAGAAAGTATATGTCTACCATATATGAACATATGCATACATAGTGTAGCGACGTACATACTTTTCACACATATATACACGTGCATATATTGTACATCCGTGCATAATGGGTACAAAGTGTACCTGTTTACATAATGAATATATGATGTACATGCGGACGTACTGGGTACATGGTGTACATGTGAACATAATGTGTACATGTTGTTCATGTGTACATATCGTAATATTACAACAAATGTAAATGTACGTAATGTTTTTAATGTCTACACTGATATTAATATTATTTATTATATGTGCAATGTGATTTCATAAGCTGTTGTGATTAAATGATATCATTGTGATATTACAATCAATGGACATGTTGTACACATAATGTACATAACTGTTTTGCACACTATATGTAAATATAATATACATATTAAACAGATTATGCACATTTATTGTACATTTGTATTTTGTAAACATACGTACACCAGACTAATTGTACAGACTGTACCTTTATTATATATTTCTTCTTATTCCAATTTATGTACATATGATGAATAAATTCTTGGATATACTTTGTTGCATATTAAATAGACATTACTTTGGTGACAAAAGGGGGAGTTCACCCAGGTCTTTACATGGTTTATACGTATTGGTTTTCTGCTTATTACGTACTCACGTACACAACGTACATGCCTATATGACATGGACATGTGCGTACGTATGAAATCCCAGCCACTCAGGAGGCTGAGGCAGGAGAATCGCTTGAACCCCGGAGGCGGAGGTCACCGTGAGCTGAGATCCCACCATCGCACTCCAGCCTGGGTGACAAACTGAGACCCTGTCTCAAAAGAAAAAAGAAATAAAAAAGAAAAAAGAAAAGAAAAAAAATAGAAAGAAAGACCACACAAGAAACACAGAAACATCAAAAGAAACACATGAACAACGAACGAAACCCAAAAACGTCAAAAGAAACAAACAAGAAAGAAAGAACCGGAAAAGGCAATTAGGAAGAGAGAAACAAAGGAGAAAGGATAGACAAATTTCTTTTCGAAAGATCCTCTAACAGCATAGTAAGGCCCAGGGAGGAACTGCGACACACCTTCCACATTACGAATATGGTTGGCCAGGAAATTAAAAATACCACGCGTAACGTAACCGTTAAACGTGACTATGAGCCGGGCGCGGTGGCTCAGGCCTGTCATCCCAGCATTCTGGGGGGCTGAGGGGGGTGGGCCACCTGAGGTCAGGAGTCCAACAACAGGCTGGCCAACATGGTGAAACCCCATCTCTGCTAACAATACAAATAAACTTCTTTAATTTTAATCTAAGAAAGAAAGAAAAAAAGAAAGAAAGAAAGAACTTCTCCAGGCGTGGCGGTGCATGCCTGTAACCCCCAGCCACTCAGGAGGCTGAGGCAGGAGAATCGCCTTAACCCCGGAGGCAGAGGTCGCCGCGAGCCGAGATCGTGCCCTTGAACTCCAGCCTGGGTGACAGAGTGAAACTCTGTTTCCAAAAAAAAGAAGAAAAATGACTATGAGGGCCTGGGCCAGGGTGGTTGAGTGAGTTTACCTAGGGAGGGAGGAAGGGAGGGAGGGAGGGGTGGCGGGTGGGGGGGGGGAGAGAGAGAGAGAGAGAGAGAGAAAGAAAGAAAGAAAGAAAGAAAGAAAGAAAGAAAGAAAGAAGGGGGGATATGACTGAGTGGAAGGAGAGAAACCAAGGGGAGCAGGAGGGGACACAAAGAGGAAGGGGAAGGGACGGAGGCACAGTAGGTTATTCTAAAATGTATTCAAGACTGGGGTGGGGGTGGGCACGGAGGGCAACTCAGGAAACAAGCCGACTCCAGCAATGACACCTAATTCATGATTGCTGGCATCGCTGCCTTGAAAGGGGGGCACCGCATGTTTCTTCCTCCACACTCATTCGATGATTTCAGGGAAACGCCATTTACGAGCACACTCTGGACATCTACCTGCTTTCGCTACATCTGGGGAGAATCGGGAAAGTCCCCACTAACGACAAGGCCTAAAGTGGAGCTGTCATCCACAAAACCCAGGCAGAAGGGTCCATATGGGTTAAGAAAGACACCAAGAAAGAAAGGGAAACAACGGATCAAAGAGAAGAACAATCGGGCCCGGCCAGGGTCTCCAGGGGTCGTCTGGGCAACGAGGGAGTCGGGGGTGGGGGTGGGGGTGGGGGACGAATGGACTAAGGGAGGGCGGGCCTCTAAGTGGGGGGAGGTGGGGGGGAGGTGAGGCTCGGGGCGTGGGGGGTGCGGGGCGGGTGGCAGAGAGAAGCCACAATCTCTCCTGACGGTGGGCGGGCGGCCAGAGCGTCCCGTCACGCCGCCTAGACTTCGGAGAACCGGTGACCGCTAGGTGACGCCCGATGACAACATATGCAAGTGTCAGCCCGGCACCCTCCCAGGCATTTCCCCCACAACTAATGGAGCGGAGACCCTGAGGGGGAAGGAAGCACCGTGACTCGGCAATACGCGCAGAAACACACGCACCTACGTACGTGCGTAGGTACGTACGTACGCACGCACGCACGCACGCACGGACGTACCCACGCACGCACTCACACGCACGGCGTATCCCACAGAATAGCAGAGTGTATACCGTGATAGCGAGAGGGCCCACGCCATTTTCTTCTCTAGTAACAAAAGAAAAAGCAGGCCGAGGCCCGGCGGCCCACGCCCCTCACCCCAGCACTCCGGTAGTCAGAGGCAGAGGCGGGCGGGTCACCCGGGGTCAGGAGTTTCGAACCATCCCCGTCAACATGGCGAAACCCCCGCCTCCAGGCCCTCGAAAGGCCGGGCAGGGGCAGGAGAATCGCTGGAACTCGGGAGGTGGAGGTCGCAGTGAGCCAAGATCTCACCACCGACCGCACTTCAGCCTGGGCGACAGAGCGAGACTCCGGGGGCGGGGGGGGGGTGGTGGGGGGGATTCGCTTCCCTCTTTAGGTGACCACGCACCGTGACACGTACACAGAGAGCTCGGAAGGTACACAGGCTCTGACCTCCTCTGTGGTTTTGAGTCGGTCTGGCGATATTTTCCAGGCCTTCCGTTTCCCCGTAAGCAGTCACAGAAATGAAAACTCCCTCCTTTCCCAATTCGTCTTCAGCTCATCATCAGGCCGTAAGAATAAGCAGCCCGACCCGATCCGACCCTCCCGCTGGGTCCGGGAGCAATTGCACTCCAGCCCGGGCGACAGAGCGAGCGGAACCTCTGTCGCAGAAGAAAACAATTAAAAAGAAGGAAGATAGATAGATAATCAGCCAGCCGTTTTGTGTCGTGCTGCGTCCTGGCACCCGCCCGGGCCGGTAGGCCCAGCTCCTCAGGGGCTGAGTCAGGGGAGCATCTCTCTAAGCCCACCAGTCAGTTCAAGGTCACAGTGACCTACGATCGACCTGGGCGACACAGGGAGACCCCATCTCTAAAAAAGTACATGGAAGCGTGGATGGTCGTAGAAGACATACAAGGAGGTGGCGGAGCACGGGAAGGCTCCGCTCGTTCCTGAAGACCAGAGCACAGCCGGGTGCGGTGGCTCAAGCCTGTCGTCCCAGCACTTTGGGAGGCCGAGGCGGGTGGATCACGAGCTCGAGAGATCGAGACCAACCTGGTCAACGGGGTGAAACCCCGTCTCTGCTAAACATACCGGAAAATAGACAAATAAATAAATTAGCTGGGCACGGTGGCACGTGCCTATAATCCCAGCTACTCGGGAGGCTGAGGCAGGAGAATTGCCTGAACCCAGGAGGCGGAGGTTGCGGTGAGCCGAGATCGCGCCATCGCACTCCAGCCTGGGTAACGAGAGCGAAACTCCGTCTCAAAAAAATAAAAAAGACCAGAGCACACAAACAGGACCATCCGCTTGAGGTAGCCACCGTTCCGAATCACGGCGGAGGCCTCGAGGATTTCAGAGCAAGGCCCTGCCGTCATCTGCGGCACCCGACCTCGCCTGTAAATATTTCCGGAAACCGACTCGTCCGTCCATTCATTCACTCACTCATCCATCCATCCATCCATCCATCCATCCATCCATCAAGTAGGGAGGAAGGAAGAGAAAAAAGAAAAAGAATGAGGCCGGGTGTGGTGGCTCATGCCTGTAATTCAAGTACTTTGGAGGCCAAGGCGTGCAGATCACCTGAGGTCGGGAGTTCAAGACCAGCCTGACCAACATGGTGAAACCCCATCTTTTTTTTTTTTTTTTCAATAAATAAATAAATAAATAAAAGCAAAGGAAGAAAGGGGGGAGGGGAGGAAGAGAGAGAGAGAGAGAAGGAGAAGAAGGAGAAGAAAGAGGAAAAGGTGGAGGAGGAGGAGGAGGAGGAGGAGGAGGAGGAGGAGGAGGAGGAGGAGAAAAGAAATAAAAAGAGGGCAGCGCACCATGGCTCACGCCTATAATCCCAACACTTTGGGAGACTCAGGTGGAAGAATCGCTTGAGCCCAGGAGTTTGAGACCAGCCCTGGCAACACAGCGAGCCCCCGTTTGTACTAAAAAATCAAAACAATTAAAAAGTTAGCCGGGCATCGTGATGGCAGGCACCTGTATAGTTCTAGCTGTTTTGGAGCCGGAGGTGGGAGGATTGCTTGAGGTCGGGAAGTGGAGGCTGCCATGGGCCTTGGCCAGACAAATGCACCGCAGCCTGTTTCCCGGGCTGGTCTTCAACTCCTCAGCTCTAGCGAAGCACCTGCCTCACCTCCAAACTTGCACCCACCACATTCATCCGTCCCGGAGGTGTCTGTGACAGATTTTAGTAGGGGAGCATTCATTTCTAAATACCAGAGCAGATCAACAGGACCATCCGTTTGAGACAGACACCACCATTCTGAATCACAGCAGAGGCTTTGAGGATTTCAGAGCAAGACCCTGCTGCTATCTGCAGATAACCACCCTTCTTTCGAGGGACAGGGCTCTGTCAGGTAGCCTCTGGCTGTAAACCAAAGGCCCAACCACGGGGCCATAAAGTTAACCATGTTAGCCGAGCCGCTCATAACGCACCGAGCATAATCCCAGCACTTTGGGAGGCTGAGACGACGGGTGGATCACTTGAAGTCAGGGGTTCGAGACTAGCCTGCTGACCAGGGCAAAACCCCGTCTCTACTACATACACAAAAGTTAGCCGGGTGCGGTGGCACGCACCTGTAGTCCCAGCTACTCACTCGGGAGGCCGAGGCGGAAGAATCGCTTTGACTCGGGAGTCGGAGGTTGAAGAGAGCCGCGATCACGCCACCGCACTCCAGGCTGGGCGACAGAGGAAGACTCCGTCTCAAATAAGAACAATAGCAAGAAGTATAATAATAATAACGACGTTAAATTAAATGTAGAAAAACAAGAAATCACACATAATTTGTAGCGTCATTGCTGCCTCAAAAGGCGAGAAGCATAGGTTTGTGTCACCATGGGTTTTCTTTGTTCCTGAAAAATTGCTCATTCATTCATTCATTCATTCATTCATTCGTTCGTTCGTTCAATTCTATTTTATTCTGTTCCATTCTATTCTATTCTATTCTAGCGTGTGTGTGTGTGTGTGTGTGTGTGTGTGTGTGTGTGTGTGTGTGTGGCTTTTTTCTGTTTTCTAAATATGGGGTTTCTTTTTTCTAAAGATGGCCAGGCTGGTCTTGAACTCCTGACCTCAGGTGATCCACCCACCTCGGCCTTTCAAAGTGCTAGGATGACAGGCGTGAGCCACCGCGCCCGGCCTTATTCTAATATTTTGGAGAAGCAGTCTTTCTCTGTCACCCAGGCTCAGTGCAACCTCCGCCCCCTGTGGGTTCAAGCAATTCTCCTACCTCAGCCTCCCGAGTGAGTGAGCAGCTGGGACTACACTACAGGCACGTGCCACCACGGCCCCCTAACTTTTCTGTATTTCCAGTAGAGGCAAGGGTTTCACTATGTTGACCATGCTGGTCTCGACCTCCTGACCTCTGATCCACCCGCCACAACCTCCCAGGCAGGCTTGAGCCACCACCACGCCTGGCCTATTTATTCTTTTATCCTTAACTTTCCAGAAGGCTAGTTGCTTAAGCTTTCTAATTATTTTATTAATATTACTAATACCCTGATAACACTCCTAAAATAGCAATAGTTACATAATTGTATAGAACTGTCCTTGGATGATAAAGCACTTTTATTTCACATCAAGACAGCAATTACTTTAGATCATAATATGTCCACGCTAGACACCTGAAATTATACCTAGCACTATCTTTCTATGACTAAAAATTCAGAAATGCATACTGAACAGAAGATCCTTATCAAAATGATTTACGAGTCTTACAATTATCCTTTAATTCTTGCCGGGTATTGTTACTGCTATTTTGTGCATTAAAAACTGGAAAACAAAACAAATGACAAAAATGACATGAACTCCAGGTAGGGCTAGCTAGGTTCCTCAGGTCCATTTTCTTCAGTACTTTCAATAACATATGAAGTGTTATGAAGCTTGCCCCATGGATTTTTCAACTGCATACTATAACCTGAAGGGTTAGGGAAAAGTCCGAGAAAGGGTCCTTTGAAGTAAAAATTAATTTAAAGGGACAAAACCCACACAGTAATAGAAACAGAATATTAATTTTGTTCTCTATGGCAAAAATAGCCAACACGGTCAAGAATACTTTATGAGTCAGGTTGCAAAAGTGACCATTTTAGAAAACTCTATTAAGAGAAATTGACAGAGGGGGAGGTGGGGAGGGATAGCCTGGGGAGAAATGCCAAATGTGGGTGAAGGGGAGAAGAAAAGCAAAGCACACTGCCATGTGTGTACCTACGCAACTGTCTTGCATGCTCTGCTCATGTACCCCAAAACCTAAAATCCAATAAAAAATTAAAAAAAAAAAAAATGGACAGAATAAAATCTGATTTCTCACACTCTAAAAACTGATGAAAACTAAACTGGCTTCACCAAAAACAGTCAATCTCTATGGTAACACTGTAACTCTCAGGTTGAGTAGCTCAAAATCAATCCAATCTCCAGCAAGACAAAGTTTAGCCTTTCTGTTCATTTAGGAGGATATTCTTTTTATCTGATCAAAGAACAATGAGACCCGGGGGTCAGAATGGCGATTCCCTAGGCAACAAGGGAGGGAGGAACGCGAAGATGGGGGCGGGGGCGGGGGCAGCGGACAAGTCACAGTTGCCCCGGGCTGTGCGCAGGCGGCCTGAGTGTTCTTCCTCCATGAGGCCTCGGTTTTCAGAGTGCCTTCTTTCTTCCTCCGTGAGGCCTCGGTTTTCAGAGTAACGGTGGCCGCTAGGGGATGCCCGAAGTCTGCCTGCCAACAGAGAGTGTCAACCAGGAATGAACTGGGATCGCCAGGAACGGGAGCGGGAGAGGGGAAGAATGGAGCCCTCCCCCCACCACAGCACAGTGGGGCCGCCGTGCCCTCCCAGGCAGTTGCCACAAGCAATCGACCAGCGCCTTAGGGAGACACAGCCTAAGTCCCCACCCATCGGATTATGTGAAACTTCCTTCCAGAGAGAAGAGACCGACTGGAAATTCTCTCCATCAAGGTCGAAACCTAAAAGGATCACTGGCACACCCACCAGGCCCAAGACAATTTTGAAAAGAGTTGTTTCAAAATGGAAGAGCAGTTTCTGTGTTTGGGGTACATCCGTATATTTCCGTATAACAAAATTAGTTGTTTTAAACATGACGCTTTAAAAGAAAAAAAAAAAAAAATTTTTTTTTTTTTAACTCCTTACCTGTACAGTCCTGCGATAGGCAGACCACGGGACTCGTCAGCTCAGAGTCCGTGAGGCCAGAAGCTGACATCCTGCATGTCTACTCAGAATGAATGAACGAATGAACGAGTTTATTTATTTACTTTGAGACACAGTCTCGCTCTGTCCCCTAGGGCGGAGGGCAGGCAATGGCACGATCTAGGCTCACTGCAACCTCTCCGTCCCGGGTTCAAGTGATTCTTTCTGCCTCAGCCTCCCGAGTGGCTGGGAGTACAGGCATGTGCCACCACGCCCGGATGACTTTTGCATTTTTAGTAGAGACGGAGTTTCACCATGTTAGCAAGAATGGCCTCGATCTCCTGACCTCGTGATCCGCCCACCTCCCAAAGTGTTGGGGTTGATTACACGCGTGAGCCAGCCACCGCACCCGCCCGGGCCTGTAGTCCCAGCTACTCGGGAGGCTGAGGCAAGAGAATTGCCTGAACCCAGGAGGCGGAGGTTGCGGTGAGCCGAGATCGCGCCATTGCACTCCAGCCTGGGTAACAAGAGCGAAACTCTGTCTCAAAATAAATAAATAAACAAAGTTAAAAAAAATTAAATGCTGTATTCTGTTAGCTTTGCTTTGTACCCTGAGAAGGACATAATATAGCTGTTGTCTGTCTGTCTGTTTGTGACAGGGTCTCGCTCTGTCTGTCGCCCAGGGTGAAGTGCCTCCAAGTAGCTGAGACTACAGGCACGGACCCCGGGGTTTGGCCATGTAGCCCCAGGTTGGTGGTGGAGCTCCCGTGCTCAAGAGATCTTACTGCCTCTGCCTCCCAAAGTGTTGGGGTTACCGGCATGAGCCACCGCACCCGGCCTGACTCAATACCAGGAAGGGCCAGGATCTGCCAAGGCCTGTGTTCCAAAGTGGGGACAGTGGATCCCATGGTAGAGGGAGCCATCGGTCCACACTGAGCTCCGGCCAGCCCCAGGCCCCACCATGCAGACCAAATCAGAAGGAACAGGGTCCCTCGTCCTACACACCGCATCCCTTCACTGAACTTGGGAGCGGATCCATTTCCCAAACATGAGGTGGCTCTCAGTTTGAAACGGGTCACAAGGGGCCTGGCTTTCCCGAGTCGGCAGGATAACGAAGTCCTTCCGTGACATAGAACGAGGTGTGGCTCGAATCTAGATTCTCCAGTTAAAACCAAGGAAGATGGCCAGGAGCGGTGGCTCGTGCCTGTCATCCCAGCACTTTGAGAGGCCAGGCCGAGGTGGAAGTATCAGGAGGTCAGGAGTTTGAGACCAGCCTGGCCAAGATAGTGAAACCCCTGCCTCTACTGAAAACACAAAAATGTTAGCTGGGCGTGGTGGCGCGTGCCTGTAATCCTAGCTACTCAGGAGGCTGAGTCAGGAGACTCGCTGGAAACCAGGGAGGCAGAGGGTGCAGTGAGCTGAGATCGTGCCACTGCGCTCCAGCCAGGGGGACAGAGCAAGACTCGGTCTCAGAAAACACACACACACACACACACACACCACCACCACCACCACCACCACCACCACCAAAGAAAACCAACGTGTCACACTCGATCGAGACAGACAGAGACAGAGAGAGATGAGAGAGACAGAGAGAGAGAGAGAGAGAGAGAGAGAGAGAGAGAGAGAGATGTTATATCCGAGTGACATAAAGAATGCACCGCACTCTGAAACTGAATTATGAGTCCTTTATGTTAGCCAGCGACGGAGAGGTGGCTAATGCCCAAAATTCTCTCTCAGGCCCAAAGAAAGAAAGAGTTAGGGGGTTCTTTATACACTAGTTTGAAAAAGGAGGGGGGAAACCTAGCTGAAGCAAATTTTTCACAAAAGCAGAGTAAGCAAAAAGTTAAAAGATAAAGTAGTACAGGCTGGGCATGGCAGATCACGCCTATAATCCCAGCACTTAGGGAGGCCGAGACGAGTGGATCACAAGGTGAAGAGATCGAGACCATCCTGGTCTAAACAGCGAAACCCCATCTCAACTCAAAAAAAGAAAAAAGAAAAAAAAATTAGCTGGGCATGGTGTCACGTGCCTGTAGTCCCAGCTACTCGGGAGGCTGAGTCAGGAGACTCACTTGAAACCAGGGAGGCAGAGGGTGCAGTGAGCTGAGATTGTGCCACTGCACTCCAGCCAGGGAGACAGAGCAAGACTCGGTCTCAGCAAACACACACACACCACCACCACCACCACCACCACCACCAAAGAAAACCAATGAAGGTGTTTAACTCAACGTGTCGCACTCGATCGAGAGAGACAGAGTCAGAGAGAGATGAGAGAGACACAGAGAGTAACAGAGAGAGAGAGACAGAGAGAGAGAGAGAGAGAGAGACAGAGAGAGAGAGAGAGAGAGAGAGAGAGAGAGAGAGAGAGAGAGAGATGTTATATCCGAGTGAGATAAAGAATGCACCGCAATCTGAAACTGAATTATGAGTCCTTTATGTTAGCCAGCGACGGAGAGGTGGCTAATGCCCAAAATTCTCTCAGGCCCAAAGAAAAAAAGAGTTAGGAGGTTCTTTATACCTTAGTTTGAAACAGGAGGGGGGAAACCTAGCTGAAGCAAATTTTTCACAAAAGCAGAGTAAGCAAAAAGTTAAAAGATAAAGTAGCACAGGCTGGGCATGGCATCTCACGCCTATAATCCGAGCACTTAGGGAGGCCGAGATGGGTGGATCACAAGGTGAAGAGATCGAGACCATCCTGGTCTAAACAGCGAAACCACGTCTCAACTCAAAAAGAAAAAAAAAAAGAAAAAGAAAATTAGCTGGGCATGGTGGCACGTGCCTGTAGTCCCAGCTACTCGGGAGGCTGAAGCAGGAGAATTGCTTAAACCCAGGAGGCGGAGGTTGCAGTGAGCCGAGATCGTGCCATTGCCCTCCAGTCTGGGTAGCAGCAGCGACACTCTGTCTCAAATGAGAGAAAAAAGCAAAAAAAAAAAAAAAAAAAAAAAGAGAGAGAGGAGGAATGGGGGGGGAGAGAGAGAGAGAGAGAGAGAGAGAGAGAGACAGAGAGCAGAGAGAGGAGGAGGAAAGGGGTACTCAATGGAGAGAGAATTACACATATCTTATAATGCTTTTGATACCATAATCGGTGGCCCGGGTGCACTTTTAAAACAGAAACAACAGCAGCAGCGGCAGCAAAAGCCAGCCAGCCAGAAAGACCGTCACAGAGACAGTATTGTTACTAAAGACAGGTTTTCACTAACACGGGGGTGGGGGGGGGGGAGACAGAGAGAGAGAGAAAGAGAGAGGAGGGTGGATAACGAGGTCAAAAGATGGAGATCATCCTGGCCAGGCCAACATAGTGGGACCCCGCCTTCACTAACAATACAAACGTATTAGCTGAACAGGAATGTTGTCAGCAGGCTCAGGCTTCATAGCCAAAAAGCTGAAACCACCATCTGGGATGTTTTCCCGAGAGCCAGTGGTTTCACGAGGGGCCGTGTGTAGTTGTGGAAATGGAGAGGAATGTTTGGAGCTCCATATTTGAGACAGAACGGACAGGGCTCGGTCACGGGTCATTTAAGACATGGGGAGATACAGACTGAGAAAACCCTCCCAGCATCCTAGCTGAACAGAGAGGTGCACGATTTATCGAGACACTAAGTCTGGGTCACAACCGAGTCAACGGAGAAAGCAAACCCAGATTTTAGGGTTGGATTTATCTCTCTCTCTCTCTCTCTCTCTCTCTCTCTCTCTCTCTCTCTCTCTCTCCCCCCCGCCCCTTCAGAGGGAGTCTCACTCTGTCCACCAGGCTAGAGTCCAGTGGTGCGATCTCGGCTCACTCACTGCAACCTCCGACTCCTGGGTTCAATTAAATCTCCTGCCTCAGCCTCCCGAGAACCTGGGATTGCAGGCACGCACCACCACGCCCGGCTAATTTTTGTCCTTTTTTTCCTTCTAAAGACGGGGTTTCACCATGTTGCTCAGGCCGGTCTTGAACTCACGACCCCAGGTGATCTGCCCGCCTTGGCCTCCAAAGTGCTTGGATTACAGGCGTGAGCTCCCGCGCCTGGCTAATTTTTGTCTTTCTGTAGAGACGGGGTTTCACCATGTTGGCCAGGATGGTCTCAAACTCCTGACCGCAGGTGATCCGCCCACCTCGGCCTCCCAAAGTGCTGCAGTGACAGGCAGGAGCCACCGTGCCAGGCCTGAATCTTTATCAATGTGTAACATCTTTGAGGTCTCCAAGTCCAGAAATAAACTCGCCACTTCTGCACAGGATTCTGTATGGAGATCAAATCTGAGATTCCTAAAGTAAAGAATTGAGGCCTTGGGAATGGATTGGATTAGATCTACCTGAGCTTATATTAAAATAAAAAAGAGGGAGAGGAAGAGGGAGGGGTGGAAGAAAGTGGGGGAGGGAGGGGGGAGAGAGAGAGAGAGAAGAGGAAGAAGAAGAAGAAGAAGAAAGAAGAAGAAGAAGAAGAAGAAGAAGGAGAAGAAGAAGAAGAAGACCTCATGAATTTCTAGAAAATAAGACCTTATGACTTTTGCATCCGTTGGCGACTCTAGGTAGTTTGCTGAACCTGGTTCTGTGGCCTTGCCTCTGTTTACTTTTGCACTCCAGGCCACGATGCACAGTGCCAGACCTGGGAGGAGTTCAGCCACGCTGCCTACCGAGAGAGAAGCTTTACCTCGCTGACCCTGTGAAGGCACGTGTGGTTCTCAAATACAGGCATTCTGATGGAAACTTGTGTGTTAAACACACAAGTAAGAGATGATCGAGTTTGTCTGGTGTCTAAAAGAGAGGAAGCTCAAGATGGAAAGAAGACTGAGAAATTCCACAGTCAACTAACTAGTGGCACTGACCGTAGCCAGGGAATCCCTCAGTGTTACCATGGAAACTGAGTGAATGGTTTGAAATGAAGACTTTGTCATGTACTGAGGAAGTAAATATCTTTTGAAGTAGGGAAAGTGTTGGGACAGAAAATACTTTATGTAACTAAGTGGACTCTTCAGAAGCTCAGAGGTCATTTTCTGTAATTTTCTTTTGAACGTTTTCTTTAGAGAGCTAGGAATGCGAATGTTTTCAGTCAGAAAGCCTGTATTTACTTTTGGAAACTGCACAAGCGATGCATCTGTCTCCGGAACTTTGCAGATTACTTGATGTTAGGTAAAACGCACAATTGTTTCTTTCTGGCAGATTCGTAACAGTAACTTGAAAATGAGATATTAAGAAAAGCCAATGCTTCCTTAAATTTAGTTCATCTTTCTTTCAAAGAACATTCAATGTAACCGTTGTGTTGGATCGAGGTATTTCTTTTGGAGCATAAAATGTATGCTGTCGATGACCAACAGACATAAAAGATGGTAATCGGAACAAACTCCGCACCACAGTGCGCATTGTTACGAATGCCGTGCACCTGAGTATGTCTAGTAGTGTGGCCTCAATTATATCTAACAGGAATTGACTAACCAGTATGCTTTGCCTTCTCTCTCTCTCTCTCTCTCTCTCTCTCTCTCTCTCTCTCTCTCTCTCTCTCTCTCTCTCTCTCAGAGAGATACAATAAAAATACCTTTTATTATAGGGGATTGGTAGTATCAGCTCGTTGAACAATGACTTTGAATCTAGTTTTCAGTTATCAGAAGCAGCAGTTATTTGAGTGCGTGAATGCAATGACGGTCACTACACATGTACCACAACCACCATTTTACAGACATTTTCACGACGTCTTTTTCATCTGCAGTTTCTCAGAAGGCCGATAGATGATCCCAACTGTCACATCATTGCATACTTCTGTCCGTCTTCTCTCTTTCTGTAACCAAAGTGTTAGGTGTGACTGTCACAACTGTCATGTTTTCCAGTAAACCGGAAGTATGATATTATTTGACACTTATATTCGTACCCTAATTTCACCACCTAAACGTCGTGTTCACATGTTGATTCCCCAGGAATGGAATGAAGGGAAGGTACTACGTTGAAATACATCCTGCAGGCCAAGCGCAGTGGCTCAAGCCGGTAATCCCAGGACTTTGGGAGGCTGAGGAGGGTGGATCATGAGGTCAAGAGATGGAGACCATCCTGGTCAACATGGCGAAACCCCGTCTCTACTAAAAATACAAAACATTAGCTGGGCATGGTGGCGCGTGCCTGTAATCCCAGCTACTCGGGAGGCTGAGGCGGGAGAATTGCCTGAACCCAGGAGGCGGAGGTTGCAGTGAGCCGAGATCATGCCATTGCACTCCAGCCTGGGGAAGAAGAAGAAAGAAGAAGAAGAAGAAGAAGAAGAAGAAGAAGAAGAAGAAGAAGAAGGGAAGAGGAGGAGGAGGAGGAGGAGGAGGAGGAGGAGGAGGAGGAGGAGGAAGAGGAGGAGAGGAGGAGGAGGAGGAGAAGAAGAAGAGGAGGAGGAGGAGAAGAAGAAGAAGAGGAGGAGGAGGAGGAGAAGAAGAAGAGGAAGAGGAGGAGGAGAAGAAGAAGAAGAAGAAGATAATAATAATAATAATAAGAAGAAGAACAGGAACAAGAAGAACAAAAACAAGAAAGAAAGAAAGAAAGACCTTATTGTTGTACCCGAGCGAGTGAAAGAATGCACCAGACTCTGAGATTGAATTATGAGTCCTTTATTATGCCAGCGACCGAGAGGTGGCTGATGCCCAAAATTCTCTCGGCCCCTAAGGAAATATTAGGCGGTCTTTTATACCCTAGTTTTAAAAGGGAGGGGGAACTTAGCTGAAGGAAATTTTTCACAAAAGGAGAGTAAGCAAAAAGTTCAAACTTAAGCTAGAACATGAGAAATAAAACAGTGCCAGGTGCGAGGGGTAAAGTTGTCACAAAAGACACACAACTTATATAGGTAACCGGGGCTCTGGGCATCGGACAGCACCTGCCCGCATTCCCAAGCTCTGCTGGTACCACTGAACTCGGCCTCTTATCAACAAATGCGTTCCCAGCGTCAGCCCGCCCCAGCTACATACTCTGGTGACATAGTGAATGGTGGGAAAATCACTAAAATGTAGAAGGTAAGATGGAGTCTGCCCAGCTCAGGAAGCTAACTGACATAAAGCCTGAACAGCTTTTAGTCTGAGAAAGAGAGAGCTAGTTTTAACTGGCAAAAAGCAGGTTATCACATTATGAAGTACAGTTTACAGGAACCGGCTGTCACTAGACATCGAGAAATCCACAAAAGCGCTAGTCAACAGCAGGAGAAAAACAGCAGCTCACACACGTCCTGGGGAAAAGATACACCGTCCTAGAATTCCGTGCCAAGGCATCACCTCCGGTCATCTTAAGGGAGCAAAGTATCTCTTTTTAGACAGCGTTTCTATTTTGGGCACAAACTACTACGGCCCAGCGTGGCGCCACGATGCCCTTCCCATTTTGCATATATGCTGGCCCGGGGAAGGAGAAAAGAAGACATCAAGAGAAAAGGTGATTGAGAGACCCAGCCAAGATGAAGCTTTCCCAGGGAGGGAGGGAGGGATGGCTGAGGAGTGAAGGGGTGAAAAAGCCCCACCACTACTGTCCAGCCCGCCCACCCGCTTGCCCACGAGGACCAAAGGCTGTGCCATCGCCCCCAGCTGCCTCTGGGGAAGTGGGACCGTGCCCCACCCCCACCCCCACCCCCCATCTTCAAAAACAGTGGCCACTGAGTGAGGTGAGATCTGGCCATCACCCATGCAAATGTCAACCGGCAAAGGGTGGGGGGAGGGGAGAGAGGATGGAGGCCCACGCGCCTGGCTCCAGAACGTTTCCACGCAGGGTGGTGAGAGGCGCGGCGTTGGGGGGAACCCACCTCACAAACTCATCGAGTTGGAGTAAAGGGGCGGGTGGGGGGTGCTTAAAAAATAAACCAACTCCTCATAAAGCCCAGGTAGAAGAGTCTATGCGCATGAAAGACACCAACAAACAAAGAACACAAAGTACCGATAAAGGAACAATAGGGCCCCCACCGGGGCGGAGGTTCCCCAGGCAACGAGGGAGAGAGGGAGGGGCCTCCAGATGGGCGGAAGAGAAACCGGTTGCCCCAGGCTCTGTGAAGTCCTCGGGCTGGCAGAGCTCCCTCCGCGCCACCTCGATTTTCCATTACAGTGGCCGCTAGGTGATGCCCAAAGACCACCGATGCTTGCAGGCGTCAGCACGAAAAAGAAGGGAACGCTGGATCGCTCTGGGTCGGGGTGGAGGTTGGGGGGCGGGGGCGGGGGCGGGGGCGGGGGCGGCTCAGGCACGCCGCGTCGCCGGCCTCTCCCCGATCCCTCTCGGATCAGGTCGTTTCTGGGCCCAGGGAGTCCTCTCGGGTGATGCCCGCCTGCAACTAGTCGACCGGAGCCCCCAGGGGACACGGCCTAGGCACCCGCCCGTGGGTTCATCTGGAACTTCCATTCCCCTAGAGAGAAGGAAGAGGAGACCAGGGGCGGGGGCGTGTGGACGGAGGCTAGGGGTGGAGATGGGGCCTATCTAAGATGGAAGTCCAGTCCCTAGCGTTTCCGAGTGGACTCCAGACCCACCACCTCAGAGTGTCAATATCCGTTACAGGGAAGCGAAGGTCCGTGAAATCCACACTCACTCCCGGAGTGAGTGGCACGATCTCGGCTCACGGCAACCTCCGCCTCCTGGGTTCCAGCGATTCTCCTGCCCTCAGGCTCCCGAGTAGCTTGGGATGACAGGCACGTACCACCCACCGTGCCGGGTGAATGTTGTATTCTTAGTAGAGACGGGGTTTCTCCACGTTGCCCCGGCGCCGGTCTCGAACTCTCGACCTCTCGCGATCCACCCACCGTCTCCTCACGAGAACATCACTGGGCCGTCCCAGCCCAGTAGCGATACAGTGGCCATGCCTTAGAAATCACTCCCACGCACACACCGCGATAGGTCCTATGTCTAGAAATGTATGCCGCGGTCATGAGCTTTCTTCCTTAGCGCCTCCACGATTGGCTTCGCTAGGTAAGATTTTCCCTAACCGTTTATTTTTGAGTTGAGGAGTTTGTCAGGGAAATAGGAGAAGGATAGACGCCACAAGTGACAGGGAGAAAAGTCTGAAACATGCTCCTTTCATCCAAGTGGGAGCCTGGCCTCGACCTCCCCAAATCCTACACACCGAGTGGGGAAACCCAGCAGGGCCCCTCTGTCCGTCTAGATTCCTCTCGGCCTCTGTAAGCACGCGCTCTTTCCTTTTCGTGGAAGAGGCAGGGCCCTCCCCCTCTCCCAGAACCGAAGGTCTCAGGACCTAGAGTCAGAGAAGATACACCCTGTGGAACCCAAGTCATCCCGGGGGCCTTCGTTCTGCAGGGGACCCAGAAACGAAACGTGTCTGGCCTATTCTCTGATTCATCTGTCTCTGACGAGTTGACGTTTCAGGCGAACCTTCAAAGGGCCAAAGGCAAAGAGCTCTTCCTCTGCCCCTACCCGACCTTTTCGTGAGCAGCGAAGGGTGACAGTCTCCTCAGGCAGGCCCAGGTCACCAGGTATCCCGATCCATTTCTCCCCTCCCTCCCAGTGGGATTCCACCCATCCGTCTTCGGGATGGGGCGACACAATGTCCAAGTTACTTTACCGAGTCACTAACGGAGAGAGGGGATCGAGGGAGTCAACCTATGTCAGAAATGACATAGGTTCAGAGCCTAAAAAAGGGCCGGCCGCAGTGAAAGGTGGCAGGGTGCGAGCTTGCCCCCCCCCCGGGACAGAGTCTCACCCCTGTCGCCCAGGCTGGAGTGCAACGGCGTGATCTCAGCCCAGGGCAACCTCTGCCCCCCAGGTTCAAGGGGTTCTCCTGCCTGCCTGCCTGCCTGCCTGCCTGCCTGCCTGCCTGCTTGCTTGCCTCAGCCTCCCGGGTTGCTGATATCACAGGCATCCCCCACCACACACCCGGCTAATCATTTGTACGTTTAGTAGAGACGGGGTTTCATCAGGTTGGCCACGCTGGTCTCGCTCGAACTCCTGACCTCAAGTGATCCTCCCTCCTGGGCCTCCCAAAGTGCTATAGGATGACGGGCGTGAGCCACCGCTCCCCGCCCGCGCGCTTGCTCTTCAAGGGTGAAGTGCTGGCGGCTCACGCCCGTCATCCCAGCACTTTGGGAGGCCCAAGAGGGCGGATCACTTGAGGTCAGGAGTTCGAGGCCAGCCTGACCAACATGGCGAAACCCCATCCCTCCTGAAAATAGGAAAAGTAGCCGGGGGGCGTGGTGGTGCGCGCCCGTCATTCCAGCTACCGAAGGACGAAGCAGAAAAGGAGACTCTTCCAGCCAGCCCCACCGCGTCCCCCCACCCCCAGCCACAGCCACAGCCAGCCTTCTTGTGGGGCGGCGCCTGCCGAATGGAGTGGAGCCCGAGGCCATGGGAGCCATCACCTCCGACTCCAGAAGGGAAACAGGGCTGTCTGCCTTTGAATGGGGCTCTAGAAAGGCGGCTCGGCTGCCGCTTCCGAAGCGATGCGCCTCCCTTCGCCTGGCACAGAGCGAGGCTCCGTCTCAAAAAGAAGAAGGAGAAAAAAGAAGAAAATATTAGCACGTCAGTTGTGGTCGCGAATCAGTCCCCGGAGGCCAGGCACAGTGTGGCTCGAGCCCATCCATCATCCCAAAACTTTGAGACGCCAGGTCGGGAGGATTGCAACGAAGTGATGAGACCCTGCCTGTTCGTTGCAATTGATCTGTTTGTTTGTTTGTTTGTTTGTTTGTTTGTTTTGAGACGGAGCTTCGCTCTTGTTACCCACCAGGCTGGAGGGCAATGGCAGGATCTCGGCTCACCGCAACCTCCGCCTCCTGGGTTCAGGCAATTCTCCCGCGTCAACCTCCCGAGTAGCCAGGGCTACAGGCACGCAGCACCATGCCCAGCTAATTTCTGTATTTTTAGTAGAGACGGGGTTTCACCCGGTTGACCAGGATGGTCTCGATCTCTCGACCTCGTGATCCACCCACCTCGGCCTCCCAAAGTGCTGGAATTCTAGGCGTGAGCCACAGCGCCCGGCCCAGAAAACATTGAAAAACTGATCTGAGGGGCCGGGCCCGGTGGCTCACGCCTGTCATCACAGCACTTTGGGAAGCCGAGGCGGGCGGATCACCCGAGGTCGGGAGTTGCAGACCAACCTGGTGAAACCCCGTCTCAGAAAAATGAATGAATGATCTGATCACAGTGGCATGTGCCTGTGGTCCCAGGTACTCTGGAGGCTGAGGCGGAGGAATCTCTTGAACCAAGGAGTGTCTAGACTGCAGTGAGTGAGCTCTGATGGCACCACTGCACTCCAGCCAGGGCGACCGAGTGAGACACTGTCTCTAGATCAATAAAACAATTGGAAGGAGCTCTCTCTGTCTTACTTTCAATGGGTGTCTCTTTAGGCCAGGTGAAAAACAAGAAAGAGAGAGAGAGAGAGAGAGAGAGAGAGAGAGAGAGAGAGAGAGAGAGAGAGAGAGAGAGAGAGAGAGAGAGAGAGAGAGAGAGAGGAGAAAGAGAGGAGAGAGAGAGAGAGAGAGAGAGAAAGAGAGGGAGGGGGAGAGAGAGAGAGAGAGAGAGAGAGGAAAGAGGAGAAAGAGAGGAGAGAGGAGAGAGAGAGAGAGAGAAAGAGGGGGGGAGAGAGAGAGAGAGAGGGGGGGGAGAGAGAGAGAGAGAGAGAGAGAGAGAGAGAGAGAGTGTTGGGAGGCGTGTCTGCTTGATGACTAAAACTACACAAACCCAAACAAGGGGAACACAATGCGTAGGTGTGTAGGATTTGGTAAATAAATCCCGTTTTCTTTTCTTCTCCGGAGAACACCTGTAATCCCAACAACTCGGGAGGCCGAGGCAGGCAGATCACCCGAGGTCGGGAGTTTGAGAGCAGCCTGACCAACATGGTGCAACCCTGTCTCTCAATAACTAATCTGGGCACAATGGCACGTGTACTCTGGAGGCTGAGGTGGAAGAATGTCGAGCCAAGGAGTGTCCAGACTGCAGTGAGTGAGCTAGGATGACACCACTGCGCTGCAGAATTTAAGCCTCTCTCTGTCTCTCTGTTTCTCTCCCTTCCTCCCTCCCTCCCTCCCTCTCCCTCCCTCCCTCGTCTCTTTTCTCCACCGCCCCCCCCGTCTCTCTCTCTCTCTCTCTCTCTCTCTCTCTCTCTCTCTCTCTCTCTCTCCTTTCTTTGTCACAGGATTGCCCAGCTAGGATTAACAGGTAGCTGCCGCCATGCCCAGCGAAACTTCCTTCCTTACTATTATTATTTTAAGAGAGAGTGTCTCACTCTGTTACCCAGGCTGGATTGCCATGGCGTGGATCTCGGCTCACCGCCACGTCGGACTCCCTGGTTCAAGTGACTGGCCTGCCCCAGCCTACCGAGTTACTGATCTAACAAGCGTACGCCACCACACCTGGCACATTTTTATGTTTTTTCGTAGAGACGGGGTTTCGCCATGTTGGCCAGCCGGGTCTTGCACTCCTGGCCTCAAGTGATCCACCTGGCTCAGCCCCCGCTACGTGTCGGAATTACAGGCATGGGCCGCCTCATCCGGCTCGGCCAATCTTTTTAATATATCATAGAGACGGTGTTTCCTCAGCCATGGGGTTGTGAGATTGGTTCACTCAATATGTATAGTGCTAAAGGGGTAAATTAGTGTGATTTGTGACACGGATGTGAAAAGAGTGTGTGTGTGTGTGTGTGTGTGTGTGTGCACGCGCGCACACACACATGCTGTGCTGGCTGGGGGGGGAGAGAGAGAGAGAGAGAGAGCACGAGAGCGCGTGAGAGACCATCCTGACAGAGAGAGAGAGAGAGAGAGAGAGAGAGAGCGCGAGTGAGAGACCATCCTGACCAAGAGGACCTAGAAATGGTGTCTGATTTGCGTCTCTGTCTAGTCGCCCATCTGTCTGTAGGTGACTGATAATTCCACAAATGAGGGCGAGCATCATCTATTGAGCTCTTTCTTTCTCCCTCTCATGTGTGTCATGTCTGCCGTGGAACGAGGGAAAAAAAGAGGCTCTGATGGGAAGTCGTCCTGACGTCTGAGGAAGCTAAAGACAGGCTGCTGACTGAACGAAGGGCATCGTATGTGACACTCTGACGCCCGAGCCGCCTAGAAATGCATCTTAGTTTTCATGCCAGTGCTGTCAGTTTATCCTGTAAGTCAGCAAGACTGACTTACCCCCACACCCAGGAAGAACAGCACACACCCGGGTGGTCCAGTGTGGTCCCAACCGGCCCACCCAGGCCATCTGGTGAAACGGGTCGCTGGCGAATTTGAAAGCAGCCGCAATGCGGTTCCCCTGGGGAGGAGGCTCCCGGAGGGCCTTTTGGGCCTCCAGAGAGGATTTAGCACCGAAAACCGCAAATCTAACCCACCCACTGAATCTTGCTGCTCCCTCCCTCCCTCCCTCCCTCCCTCCCTCCTTCCCTCCCTCCTTCCCTCCGACTGGGTCCAAGGTACAACCTGGGAGGCAGCCAAAGAAATTTCCACTGTGTGCCTTTTGTCTTTCTCTTTATTTTTAAAATAATTTTCATGTTTCAAGAGATGCTCGTTTGAAGAGGAAATTTTCACAGAGTATGAAAATTCGTCCTAAAGAACAGAGTTTCCCAACAAAGCAGAGAGAGAGAGAGAGAGAGAGAGAGAGAGAGAGAGAGAGAGAGATTCCGTCCAAAAACAAAACAAAACAAAAAAAAAACAGGTGCACATGGCCAATGTCAGCACTTTCTGCACTATATAAATCAACTATCAGAGAGCGATCAGGCACGCCACCCTCGATGTGGCTTGTGGCACTGGAAAGAAAAGGTAGGATCGTGAGATGTGTGTGAAAATTGTCTTAGTTTGCAACGCCTGTATTATAGACTGTGTGTCCAGACCGGAAACAAGGA